>NW_020954907.1:371484-412693 GCF_900497805.2 Vombatus ursinus | reverse complement strand
ATACCAAGCTACTGTCTTTCAAAAGTACTCTGTGTGTGTGTGTGTGTATGTGTATGAGAGAGAGAGAGATGAACAGACAGACAGACACACACACACACACATACACACACACACACAGACTTCCAGAGACTAAATAGGGTTGTCTCATCCCTCTCAGTTGATTTTATTGTCATTTCAAGAGCCCTGCCCCTAATGAATTCCTCATGCATAGTGATGTGTCACATTTCAGCAAATTCAGTGACAGCAGCAGAAGGGGATGCCATTTCTTCCCAACTGGCTTTAATGTCAAATTGAAGCATTCTTTCTAATTCTTCTGCAGAATCCAGATGGGGCAAATGATACCAGAGCATGGCACTGGAACAAGGAAAATTATAATACACTGTGAAATTATCAAGACATTTAATTTTTCTATTGAGCTTTTTGGAGACTTGTATAACAGTTGCTAATCCTGAGTGACTGATTTAAGGAATGTAGGAGAAAGCATGGCATAGCAAAGATAAAAAATGGATTTGGAGTCAGGGGACCTGTGGCATTGAGGCATGGTGGAAAAAGGGTTGAACTTAGAGTACTGGACATGGTGCTACCAGCCCAGAGTTTGAATTCTAACTCTTCCACTTACTACCTGAGGGATCTTGGGCAAGACACTTTACCTCCACTTTGTTTTTGGTTTCTCATCTAGAGATGAGGAAAAATAAGGGTTAGACTTGATGGCCTCTGAAACTTATCTCTAAATCTGTGATCCTATATTGGGATAGACTTGTAGCCATTGCTTGGAGAATGTGTCTTTTCTCATTCTTTCTCTGCCTTCCCCTATAATAATCAGAATGAGAGTTCACATTTATTAAACACTTTGTAGCTATCTAAGAGCATTTCTCACCACAACCTTGGAAAGTAATACTAATGCTAAAATAACTGGCATTTAAATAGCACTTTTACATTTCTGAAGAGTATTTTATCCATTAATGCTCATTTGAGCCTCACAACAAGTTTGTGAGGTAGGTACTATAGCAGTCATTATCTCCATTTTATAGATGATAAAACTGGGGCTCAGAAAGATTAAGTGAATTGCCAGGATCACATACAGGAGCTGAGCTTAAGTCTTCCTAAGTGCAAATCCAGTCCTCCATCACATTATATTACACTACACAAGTATTATTGTCCCTCTTTTGCCGATTAATATGATTGAAGCTCAGAGAAGTTAAATGACGTATTTGTGGTCACATAGGAAGACCTGGGTTTGAATCCAGGCTCCAAGTCCAGGGCCCTCTTCATGACACTATGCTGCCTCTCTCTCTGTCTTTTGGGACTATACAAATAACTGAAGAAATCTCTAAACAAACTTTGGCTATACTTGCTTCAAAAGGAGTACAAATAATGGAGGCAGAGAGTACCAACCTATGGCATATTTCTGACCTGTGATTCCTGGTTCCCTTGCACTCTCCAGGGACTAGTTCCTTCTCATATCATGACTATGTTTTTGCACACATGCTATGAAATGGGAGCAAATGCTGTCTAATACAGCAGTAACCTCAGGCTACAATCAGGTCAAATTCTGGACAATTGCATGGGAGAATTAAGATACAGTGACATAATTAATGCTCTTTTCCATATTGGACAAGTTGCATAGGATGGACAAGTGTGATGGCATTGCATTCTATATCATTGGAGGGAACATTCACATCATAGTCTAAATTTTCTCATAGGGCATAAGTTAACTTTGGGAGAAATTGCACATTTTTTCCTCTTGTAAACAATCCATCCTCTAGAATAATTTATTTCAAAAGCTATTTCCCATTAGGGGAAGAATGATTCCTGGAAATGAAACTCTAAAGAATTATCCTTAGAAAATGATCATGCTGTTGGAGGTGCATTTTCTTTTTTTTTCTTTTTTTAAAAAATAATTTATTTATTTTTAGTTTTCAACATTCTCTTCCATAAGATTCTGAGTTCTAAATTTTGTCCCCCTTCCTCTCCTCCCCCCTCCCCAAGATGGCATCCAATCTGATATAGGCTGTGCTTATACATTCATATTAAACATATTTTCACATTAGTCATGTTGTAAAGAAGAATTAGAACAAATGGGAGGAACCACGAGAAAGAAGAAATAAAAGAAAACAACAAAAGAAAAGGAGAGCAAATAGTATGCTTCCATCTGCATTCAGACTCCAAAGTTCTTTCTCTGGATGTGGATTGCATTTTCCATCATGAGTCTTTTGGAGCTGTCTAAGATCCTTGCATTGCTGAGAAGAGCTAAGTCTATCAAAGTCAGTCATTGCACAATGTGGCTGTTACTGTGTACGATGTTCTCCTGGTTCTCCTTATTTCACTCAGCATCAGTTTGTATAAGTCTTTCCAGTTTTTTAAATAGCATATTGTAGAATTATAGTTCTCAATCCACTCTACTATCCACTTATGTTTTATGGGAGAATTCATCCCATTCACATTCACAGTTATGATTACTATTTGTGTCTTTCTCTCCATCCTATTTCCCCCCACCCCCCCATTTATGCTTTTCTCTCTTCTTTCTCCCTTTCCCTCCTCACTAGAGTTTTGCTTTATACCACCGCCTCCCTCAGTCTGCCCTCCCTTCTATCAGCCCCCTCCTTTTTCTTCCCCTTTACCCTTACTACTTCTTCCTTCCCTTCTATCCACTCCCTCCCTTTTCTCTTTCCCATCCTACTTCCTATAGGGTAAGTTAGATTTCTATACCTAACTGATTATGTTATTCCCTCTTTGAGCCAAATCTGATGAGAGTAAAGTTCAAACAATGCTCATCTCCCTCTCCTCTTTCCCTCTGTTGTAATAGGTTTTTGTGCCTTTTCATGTGACATAATTTTCTAGTCTGCCTCCTCCTTTCCTCGCCTAGAACAATCCCTTTTCACCGCTTAATTAGATTTTTTATCATCACATCAAAGTCAACTTATACCCATGCCCTCTATCTATGTATACTTTTTTAAAATGTTGTAATAATGACACAGTTCTCAAGAGTTACAAGTGTCATCTTTTCCAGTAAGGATGTAAACAATTTGCCCTTATTGATAACATTTGTTTATTCTTTCCTGTTTACCTTTTTATACCTCTTTTGAGTCTTGTATTTAAAGATCAAATTTTCTGCTGAGCACTGGTCTTTTCATCAGGAAGGTTTGGACTTCCCTCCCTCTCCTTTGACTGTCCATCTCCTTCCCTAAACAATTATGCTCAATTTCACTGGGTAGTTGATCCTTGGTTGTAATCCAAGATCCTCTGTTTTATGGAATATCGTATTCCACATGCTCTGATCTTTTAATGTAGAAGCTGCAAAGTCCTGCATAATCCTGACTGTGGTTCCATGGTATTTAAATTATTTCTTCCCGGCTATTTGTGATATTTTCTCTTTGACTTGGTAATTTTGGAATTTGGCTACAATATCCCTTGGCATTTTCAATTTCAGGAGGTGATCAGTGGATTCTTTCAATGGCTATTTTGCTTTCTGGTTCTAGGACCTCAGGGCAGTTTCCTTTGATGATTTCTTGAAAGATGCTGTCCAGGGTCTTTTTTTCATCATGGTTTTCAGGTAAACCAATAATTTTTGAGTTATCTCTTCTGGATCTATTTTCCAGGTCAGTTGTTTTACCAATGAGGTATTTTACACTTCTGTTTTTTCATTCTTTTGTTTCTGTTTGACTGTTTCTTGTTATCTCATAGAATCATTAGCTTCCACTTGCCCAATTCTAATTTTTAATGAATTGTTTCCTTCTGTTAGATTTAGCACCTCCTTTTCCATTTGTCCCATTTTACTTTTTAAGGGGTTCTTCTCTTCAGTGAGTTTTTGTGCTTCCTTTTCCATTTTGTCAATTCTACTTTTTAAGGAGTTGATTTCTTCAGTGTACTTTTTTCCATTTAGCCAATTGTATTTTTAAGGACATTTTCTACAGTCAACTTTTGCCCTTCCTTTTCCAAGCTATTGACTCTCTCTAGCATACCTCTCATTTATTTTCCCAATTTTTATCTTCTACCTCTCTTACTTGACCTTTAAAATTCTTCTTGAGCTCTTCCAAGAAGGCTTTTTGGGCTTGAGACCAGTTCATATTCCCGTTTGAGGTTTTGGATGTGGGTATATTGACAATCTTGTCCTCTCCTGAATTAGTACCTTGGTCTTCCCTGTCCCCATAATAAGAATCTGTGGTCATTGTCCATTTCTGCTTTTTGCTCATGGTGTTTGCCTATGTCCTGGCTTTTAAAATTGAGCTTTCCTGCTGGAGCACAGAGGACACTGACCCAAGCTTCTTGTGCTGGGAACCTGGGACCTGGTCACTGGCTTTGTATGCTGGGACCTTAAGTGCTGGCAGCTGGAGGCTGTAGGCATCTGGCAGCTTACCTGGTGCTGAGGTAGGGTCAGTAACACTTTAGTTCTCAAGGTGGGCATGGGGAGTCTGGCCCTTGGAGGACTTCTGCTCACCTGGGCTTCTTTAAAACACTTGAATGTTTGGTAGCTGGAGGATGTCTGCCAGCCCAGAGCTGTGCCTCCTGGAGTTGTGCTTCCTGGAGTTGTGCTGAAGCACCAGGAGATTCTGTTGCTGAAGAACATAGGTACACGTGGTAGTTTTCTGAGCTGTTGTCTACCGGTCCCCCTGCCCATGCTGAGGCACTTGTGGGTCCCGGTGTTGGCACTTGCTTGCTCCACCACCCTGTGGCTCAAGATCTCCCCCTGGTTTTCTGAGAAGGGGTTTGCTGCTGGCTTGCTGGGACACCTCCTGTCCTGTACTGCTCCCCCTTCCCCAGAGTGAGACGGGCCTTTCCCATTAATCCCCCAAGTTTCCTGGGCTACAAGACCGATGCACCCCATCTTTCTTCTGGCTCAGCTGTTCTAGGGTTTTTCCTGGGGCAATATTTTCTGGACTTTCCGAGGTCAATAAAGGAGGATGAGAGAGATTTACTTTTTACTCCGCCATCTTGGCTCCTGAAAGTCTGGAGGTGCATTTTCACATAGTAAAGGCTTAATAAATGCCAATTGCTTGATTGATCATGACATTTCTGACATTTTGAATCCCTTTTTTTAGAATTCCACCCTGGATCGGCACTTATCCCCTCCCAGGAACAAGAGCAATTAGAAGCATTCCTGGATTCGAATCTGAATGTGACAGTACCCAGTATTTTGGTTGAGCATTTGTGGTTTATCTGAGATGAAAAAGAGAACGCTGTCTAGTCTGAAGTTTCTACAAAGGTTAATTTTAGGTAACGTTAACATGACAACCTAGAAAAGGAAATTATATTCTGCCCTATTGCCCTATTCCTCCTATGGAAATAGTCTAATGTGTCCTAAATGGCAGCCTTTTAGAATGAGCATAGCAATGTTAGTCAAACAGGATCAGTGGTCTCATCAGTGCAAGGAGCTCCCAGTACATTGATGATGGTAGTCATTTCCTAAATGCCTGTTGGCTTGGCTATGATAGTTACATATCTTTCTGGATTGACGTAGTTGAATGTCAGTTCCTTGGTTCCAGTGATGACCATTCCTTTTGTGGGGAGGAAGGTGGCCTTTGTATCTCTAGTGTTGTACATAGTACTTGGTCTTCAGTAGGTGTTTAATCAGATCTTGTTGAACTGAATTGAAGACAGGAATATGTATTAGATGACTCTTTGATGTCTGTTTCAGGTCCATGGTAACCTTTCTCACAAATTAATTGTGGGGGTGTATGTTCTCTCCAGTAACTGATGCCACTTGGAAGGATCAAAAGAGATGGATTCGATTGAAAAACCAGACAAGGAAAAGTTACAAGAAAATGCATCTCTTACCATCCCTCTGCTGACAGGCAATGAAGCATTCCATTTCTTTGTGAGCTACAGCAGCCTGGACTCCTCTTGGGCCCACAAATTCATTAGAAAACTAGAGACTGATTACTCAGATCTGAGGATCTGCTACCATGAGCGGGACTTTCTTCCAGGGAAAAACATAATTGAGAACATGGTTGATTGCATCCAGCAGAGTCAAAAGATGTTGTTAATCCTTAGCCAAGACTTTGTCCAGAGCAGATGGTGTTTGTTGGAGGCCAATCTCTCTGTCTTTCGTTACTGTATGGAGAGAAAGCCCGTTATCCCCATTATGCTAAAGCCCTGTCAGATTCCACTTCATTTGAACCATTTAACATATTTGGATGTCAATGACACCTCCTTCTATGAAAAGATCATCAAGGCCATCTGCACACCTAACCATCTCATGAAGCATTCCACACTTGTCCCATATCAGCTCTCCTCAATCTACAATGGGAAAACACTGATGATCCTTCCCTGTATCAATAAAGACAACCTTCCATCATGGAAATTGGGAACCTTCGGCTCATCTAATATCCCTGAT
This sequence comes from Vombatus ursinus, assembly GCF_900497805.2. Lineage (NCBI taxonomy): Eukaryota > Metazoa > Chordata > Mammalia > Diprotodontia > Vombatidae > Vombatus > Vombatus ursinus. The sequence goes on along the minus strand of NW_020954907.1, from coordinate 406,359 downwards.
CCACTGAAAATGGTCATAGATGATCCAGAGGTTTATAGAAGAGCCATTAACATCCTGAACGAGGTCTCTTCTCCCAAATGCTGTTTGCGATATTTGAGTTGCAGGATCACTTTATGCATTATCCTCTCAATCTTTGCCATATTTTTATTTGCCTTTGCTATAGTAACTTTGTTTGTTGTACATCCTTATTTACAACGGTCAGTATCAAAGTTTGTTTTACTTTTCCTCATGTTGCACTTCCCTATGCTGCTTCTGAGTATGAGCATAGTGGCCTTGGTGGTAAATATGATGTGTTGGGCTAGAAGATCAAGAAAAGAGAAATTAAGAGAGTTGAATCTAAAAGTAGGAGAAGCCAACCTCATTCTGGCCAATCACTCTGTGCTGATGGGCTATGAAACTATAAATAAACTCTCCTTTGTATATATTTCACTTAAAGAATGTGAAAAAGTTTTCCTGGATACCTTTCCTGATGAAAACCCTTCTGCTAAGGAGATGTTCCAAAGTGCAATAATCCGCTATTCTTCCAGTTATGCCTGCTGTGTTGCTAATAAGCATTTTCCCCTCTCTGAAGAAGTGGAAGAGGAAGGCCACATGAATGATGGCTTATGTTTCTGTCAGTATGTCTCTCTACAGTTGAAAAACAACAGGTGGCTAGGAGATGGGATAGGGCTGGCTTAGATGTTGTCCTGCCCAGTAACTGGAGATAGACTTGAAGGTTCCTCAACCTCCATTGAGAGGTCAGTACAGTAATGAACAATTCCTCTTTTTTTGGAGGGGGGGACAGGGTTCTTCTTATGCTTTCTTTTTATCATGCCATTTGTCTAAAATTTGATATTGATTCATGGTATCCTAAAAGTCTGTTACCTAAGCTCCCAAAGAGGTCGAGCCAATGGAATACTATTCCCTTGAATTTGGCATTCCAGCTCCCATCTCTGCCTTTGCACAGGTTGTCTCATATTATTGGAATGTGTTTTCTCTCCTCTCTTCAGCCTCTTAGGCTCCCTGCTTTCCTTTAAGGCTCAGTTCATGTGCAAAGATTCCATGAGAAATCCATCCTGACCGCCTTGATCATTTGTTCTCTTTCCCTCTTCCTGTTCCACTCCTCTCCTGCATTAATCTCCTAGAGGATAGGGACTGCTTCTTTCTTTGGCTTAGTTTTGCCAACTCCCATTGCACACAATAGGCACTTGATAGATGTTATTGGGGTTATCCAATCATAAAAAGGAAAGAAACAAGTGTTTATTAAGTATTCACTATGTGCTAAGCACTATGCTAAGTGCTTTGCAAATATTTGGGCCTCATAAAAACTCCACGAGGTAGGTGCTATTATTAACTCTATTTTACAGTTGATGAAATGGCGGCCTATAGAGGGTAAATGACTCACCCAGTGTCATACAAGTTAATGATTTTCTGAAGCCAAATTTGAACTCAAGTATTCCTGTCTCTAGGACCAGTACTTTATGTACTGCACCACCTAGCTGCCCCTCATAGGACCTCAGAGGACATTGAATCTAACCCTTAGTTTAGCATTAATCTCATCTAGTATATTTGTGATGCAGAATCATCTAGTTCTTGAAGACTTCCAGTGAAGAAAATGGCAGAGACAAGATGGTGGATTAGGGGATGGCTACTCAGCTGATCTATCCCAACAATCCCTCCCAACAATCTTAAAATAATGCTTCAAATCAAATTTTGAAGTAGCAGGGACAACGAAAGGTCAAGGTGAGGCATTTCCCAATAAAACTTAGGAGGTGGGTGGGAGAAGTCAGTAACATCGGTGTGGAGGCCTGACCTTTAGAGCCCACACATGGGGCAGTAGTAACAGCCACAGAAGTAGCAGCAGCAGCAGCTTTGGAAGCTCTCAGCCCTGAGATGATAAGAGAGTCAGACAACTGGTCAGAAAGAGATTACGGGGGACTCTTTATTGGCATTGGGTATAGCTGGTACTGATTGGCAACTTTATTTTTGTTTTTCTTGTTTTCTCAATGGAGAAGGTAGGAAGTGGAAGGGAAAATATTATTTTTGAAAATAAAATATAATTTTTGAAAATTCAATATAATTTTTAAAAAGAAAAATATAAAATAGAGAAACCATAGCTACCTTGATTTTTAAAGAGAAAGAAGAAAACCAAATAACCATTATTAAAAATGAAAAAGAGTGAATGAAGAAGGAATGAAAGAAATTATTAGGAGCTATTTTACCCAACTATATGCCAATAAAACTGATAGTGTAAATGAAATGGAAGAATATTCACAACAACATAAATTGCCCAGATTAACAGAATAGGAAAGAATATTTAAATAATCTCATCTTAGAAAAAAGTAATGGAATGAGCCATAAGTGAACTCCCAAAGGGGTGGAAAACATAACCAGATTGATTTCTAAGTAAATTTTATCAAATATTTAAAAAACAATTAATCCCAATACTACATAAACTTTTGAAAAAAAAGTAAGAGGGAATACTACCAAAGTCCTTCTATGACACAAATGTGGTCTCCATATCCAAACAAGAGAGATTTAAAACAGAGATGGAAACTATATACCAATATCCTTAATGAACATTGATGTAAATTTTTAAAATAAAAGTTATAGACTATGACCAGGATATATATATATATATACATATATAATACACACACACACACACACATATATACATATACATATATATGGATAGAATACAGGGATAGTTCAATATTAAACAATATTCATTATTCAATAATGAACAAAATTCAATAATAAATAGAATAGAGGCAGCTAGGTGGTACAGTAGATATAGTACTAGACCTGGAGTCAGGAAGACTCACCTGTGTGAGTTCAAACCTGATCTCAGACACTTGCTAGCTCTGTGACCCTGAGCAAGTCACTTAACCATGTTTGCCTCAGTTTCTCATCTATAAAGTGAACTGGAGAAGGAAATGGCATTCCAGTGTCTCTGCCAAGAAAACTCCACGTGGGGTCATGGAGAACCATAATAACAAATAAAAAAAATACATCATGTTAATTAAAAAAAAACCGAGAATAATCATGATTATATCAATAGATCCAGAAAAAAAGCTTTTGGTAAGATACAACAGGCATTCCTATTAAAAACTCTAGAAAACATAGAAATAGACAGCTTTCTTTAAAATGATAAGTAGTATCTATGTAAATACCAAGAGCTAGCATTATCTGTAATGGGAAAAAGCTAGAGGCCTTTCCATTAAGATCAAAGATACAGAAAAGATGTCCATTATCACCATTATTATTCAATATAGTGATAGAAATGCTATAGAAATAAGATAAATAAAAGAAATGAGAAGAATAAGGTTAAGAAAAGAAACAAAATTATCACTTTGTGTAGCTAATATGATTTACTTAGAGAACCCTAGAGAGTACATTAACAGCTCCAGCAAATGTGCAATATATGACATAAATCCATACAGATTACTAGTATTTCTGTATATTACTAACAAAATCCACCAGGAATAAATAGAAAGACAAATTCTATTTAAAATACCTGCAGGCAGTATAAAATACTTGGGAATCCATGTGCCAAGACACATATAGGAATTATGTGAACATAATTACAAATACAAATTACAAATATGTCTTCATACAAACAAAGAAAGCTCTAAATAATTGGAGAAATATTAATTACTTATGGGGAGGGAGAATCAATATAATAAAAATGATAATGTCACCTAAATTAATTTACTTATTCAGTTCCATGACAAACTACTAAAGGACTGTTTTAAAGAACTAGAAAAAATAATAACACAATTCATCTGGAGGAAAAAAGTTTAAAATCAAGAAAATTACTGAGAAAAGTGGGAAGGAAGGGGATCTGATAGTATTAGGTCTCAAACTATACTGCAAAGCCATAATCATTAAAACAATTTGGTACTGAGTAAGAAACAGAAATGTTAACGAGTGGAACAGATTAGGTATACAATAGTAAATGAGCAAACAGGCTAGTGTTCAGTAAACTCAGATATTCCAGCTATGCAGCAAGTACTCAGAACTCACTATGCAACAAAAAGTGTTTGAGGGAAAATTGGAAAGCAGTCTGGCAGAAACTTGGTATAGACCAACATCTCACACCATGTATTAAGAAGAGCTGCAAATAGTTACATGATTTAGACATAAAGGGTAACATCATAAACAAATCAGAGGAGCATGGAAGAAATTACCTGTCAAATATATGGATAGGGGAAGAATCCATGACTAAACGAGTAGAGAGGTTCACAGGAGGTAAAGTGGACAATCTCAATTATATAAAATGAAAAAGTCTTTGCACAAACCAATGCAGATAAAATTTGAAAACAAGCAGGAAGTTGAGGGAAAGTCTTTGCAGCAAATTTCTCTGATAAAGGTCTCACTTGTAAGATATATAGGGAATTGAGTCAAATTTTTAAGAGTAAGATCCATTTCGGTTGATCAATGGCCAAAAGATATGAATAGGTAGTTTGTTGGGTTTTTTTGTTTGTTTGTGTGGTTTTTTTTTTTTTGAGGCAATTGGGGATAAGTGACTTGCCCAGAGTCACACAGCTAGTGAGTGTTAATGTGTCTGAGGCTGGATTTGAACTCAGGTGCTCCTGAATCCAGGGCTAGTGCTCTATTCACTGCACCACTTAGCTGCCCCATGAACAGGTAGTTTTGAGAGGAAGAAATTCAAGCCATCAATAGCCATATGAAAACATGTTCTAAATCTCCAATAATTAGAGAAATCCAAATTAAGACAAGGCTGAGATACCCCTTTATACTCATCAGTTTGGCAAAGTTGGAAAATGACAAATGCTGGAGGGGCTATGGAAAGACAGATATATTAATGTACTATTAGTGGAGCTATGGTTTCAAGCCTGCTCCAACCATTCTGGAAAGATATTTGGAACTATGCTCCCAAAACCATTAAACATTGCATACCCTGTGACCCAGGCATACTTCTATTAGGTCCATGCCCCAAAGAGGTCAACAACAACAAAAAAAGGAAATGACCCTTATCTGTAAAAATATTTATTGTAGCTCTTTTTTGTAGTAATAAATTAGGATTGAAGAGGTTTCCATCAATTGAAGAATGACTCAACAAGTTATGTGTTATGTATGTGATGGAATAGTATTGTGATATAAAAAAATAAGACGGTTAGTTTCAAAGAAACCTGGGAAGACTTGTATGAACTGATGCAAAGTGAAGTGAGCAGAACAAGAACAACTTATACTAAAACATTATCGTAAAGACAATTAACTGTGAAATGTTTAAGAACTGTCATCAACACAATGAACAACCACAGTTTCAGAGGACATGTGATAAAATATCGTCCACCTCCAAATACATAAGTAAATGGATTCATGGTGCATATTGAAGGATATTATTTGGTTTTTTTGTTTTGGACATGTCTAATGTAGGAATGTGTTTTCCTTGACTCTACATATTTGTAACAAGTTTTATTTTTCTTAGTTTCTTAATGAGTAAAGGGGGAGGGGAGGTGAGAGGAAAATCAATGGGAAATAAAAATAAAATTGATTTTTCTTTAAAACAAAAAGGAGGATAGCCACTTTCCTTTTCCTTCCCTCCTCTATCCTCTATCAATCTTTGAGTAAGTCAGTGGAAGATGGTAGTGTTTGATGGAAGCATGTTACTAGGGGCTTATAGGGAATAGGTTTTAGGGCTAGAAGAGGCCATCTAATCCAATCATTTCAATTTACAGATAAGTAGACTGAGGCCCAAAGAGCTTAAATGACTTGCCCAAGGTCACTTAGGTGGTAAGTGGAAAGAGCAGGCTTGAAACCCAGATTCTTTGACTCCATATCCAGGGATTTTGTGCTAAACACCCCAACTCTCCAACTGCCTTCTTCCACATCTAGCCACACTGCTAAGAACAGATCAAAGTGAGAATCCTGGGTATATAGATAGATGAAGGAAAGATTTACTTTACTAAATGATTTAATGGGTCCACCAAAATTTCTGTACTCACTTCCTTGGCCTAAGCTCCAGGAAAAGCCAATAGCCAGGAGAACTTGCCTAATTTTATCAAAACCAGTTGAGAAAACATACACAGGAAAAGAAAAACACCCAAGGAGAGATAGAATCAACAATTTTCACACTTGGGGTAATTGGTATAAAAATATTACTCTCAAATAATTTGGGAGAGGTGGTTATGCCAGAGGAGATGTAGGGCACAACTGGGGTGGGGGAAGGGAAATAAGACCAAACGGAGATGGGAGGACCTCACTGGGACAGGGCTTCCAGGTGACAAAATGGATGAGGAGAAAAGAAAGTCATTTTCCATTTTCACTAACTTTTTCAGTGATAAGGGAGAAACTAGGCTCTTTGTTGCTGAAGGATTATAAGGGCTTTCAGTGCTCTTAAATTCATTATCTTGTAGGCATTGCTATGCTGTTCCATCTTACTTATATGTCTATATCTAACTTAGCCTTGATACATTATTTAAATAAGCCACTCACTGGTCCACTTCAATTCAATAAACATTTATTAAGCACCTACCATGTGCCAGGCACTATATTCAGTGCTGGGGGTATAAAACTATTATTAAGAGAAAGGGTCCATAGTGTCCAGTAGATTGCCAAAGGGAGATCCATGGCACACTAAAAGGATAAGAACTCCTGTCTTAGAGAGAGACAATCTAGTCCTATCGTTTTTGCAGGTGATGAAATTGATCACTAGAGAGGTGGTAACACAAATTGTAAGTGATGGAATTTAAACCATGTCAACTGACTCATTATCTCACCCATCCTCATTACTCTCTTAGTTCTTTAAAGTGTCCTTACCTTAAAATGATCAGAACCACTTAGATAGTAATAATAGCATTCTAAAGACTGATAGACTTAAGAACTATAACTGACACAAAGATCAACCATGATTCCAGAGGCCTATGATGAATTATTCTACCCATTATCTGACAGAGGTGATAAATTCGAGCTACTAAACAAGACATACATTTTCGGACTTGGACAATGTGGGAATTTGTTTTGCTTAACTATGCATTTTTGTTACAAAAACTTTTTCTTTTTTTCTTTCAAATTAAAGGTAATGAGGAGGGAAAATAGATGCTTTTAAAATATAGTAAAAAGGGGAAAAGAAACTTCCCTTTATGTCTAAAACATTTTTTAAATGGGCATGTCTTGCTTTCTGAAAGGAAAAGTTACTTAAGGGGAAAAGAGTAGGCATCTAGAAGGACAGGAACTTAAGAATCATCTAAAGGTCACTTCAATTAAGTTAGCTTTGCCATTTGGGTAATACCTACTTGGGCACAGAAAAAACTGAGTATCTTATGGTTACTAAATAAGTGGGTACAATGTAGAATTACAAAGGTAAGAGATCTAAGCATTTAAGTTAACCTGGAAGAGTCAGGATAATACCAGGTCCCCTACCTGCAAACCCAGTATGTATTCCACTATTATCACACTGTGTCCTGGTGTGGGTATGGAAGAATTAATAAGTTTTGAATAGATAGTGGGGAGGACTATGGACATTCTAGACAAAGAGGATAAGAGGAACACAGGCATAGAGGGAAAGTTAAAAGGACAGGGCAAACAGGAAAGATAGAAAGGAAACTCACCCAACTGAAATGAAGGACATGTGTTGAGAGTGAATGGGAAGATTATATTGCATCTCTGACATGAATGGCTCTTTCCATCTGTTAAGCTTCATTATATACAGTTCCTTCTTGTTTTGTAATCTGTGGCTTGGAAAGAAAACAAAAGAACCCTCAATATGTCCCTTAAAACTGTCAAGACTGAACATGGGCCTGAAATCTAAGAAAAGATCTAGGAACAGGTGTTGTCACCAAAAAGTAGCTTGGCAGTCCATTCAACATCATGCATGCCAGGTGGTATCCAAACTTGACTGTGTATTTCGCATTTAAATTTGAACTACAGGTTTTAGAACTGCTTGGTGGGTCTTTATCCTTTTCATAGCCCAATCCCCAATTCATTTAAACTCAATAGGATCCAAGAAGGTGTTACCGACCCCAGGAAGCTAATATGATCTTAGCCCACATTAAGAGAGACAGTGTCCATCAAGAGGGAGGTCATAGTCAATTGAGTTTAATTTAACTCAACACACATTTTTCAAGTCCCTATTTTACGCCAGCCAATTGTGAAGGTTGCTGGGGATACAAAGAAAGAAACAAAACAGTCACTTCCTTCAAGGACCTTATATTCTAACTAGGGTTGGGGGAAGGAAGTGTGGAGCAACACATCCATTGGTAGTAAATGAAAAGCACATACAAGGTAAATACAAGGTAATTTGGGGGAAGAACATTAATAAAAGGGAGTTGGGGTGAGCAGAAGTAAATCAGGAAAGACTTTCTGTAGGAGGTGGCATTGAGTGGTGCCTTAAAGGGAGCCAGAGGTTCCACAAGGCAGGCATGATAACAGATTCTATGTATTCGTTGAATTAAGCATGAATTGAATTTATCATACTATGCTTGTGCAAGTTAAACACATGTGGAGAGATATGGGATAAATGTTAGGGGGATTCAGACCTGTCTGAATGGCTGAACCCAAAGAGCAGTCAAAAATGTCATATATCATAGAGACAGGCACATATCCTTGGGGGTGCTTCCCAAGGTACTTTGAAACCTCTTCCAAGTTGATACCAAAATATTTTTTATCAATCATTTGGACAAAGCATAGATGAGCATGTTCATCAAATTTGTAGATGACACAAAATGGGGAGAGATAGAGAGCTACTACATTGGATAGGAGAATCAAGATTCAAAAAGATCTTGCCAGGCTAGAATATTGGGCTGAAGAGAAGATGGAATTTACTTTGCTGTGGTCAGATCATATAAGAGTTCAGTGTTGGTTAGAGAATTCTGGGTAAGAAAACTCCTTCCACCAAACCCAATTGGCATGTATAAGGCAGCTTATAGTCTTAGACAGTAGCCTGGTACTACAGAAGTTAAGTGCAATTAGCCCTATGAGTCAGAGAAAAGATTTGAACCCAGACTTGAACTCTCTATCATCAACATCATACTGCCTATCTGGGAAATTATTTAACCTTTATACTTAGAGAAATCAAGGAATGGAAAGAAGCTTTGCCCTTTAATTACAAGCATTGTCAGGATTGTAAGAAAACCAGCGCTAATAAAATGATACGTTGGGGGGAAGGGTCAGAAACTGCCAAGGTCCAGGATCATCCCTCAGTAGCCAACAGCTGGGAGAGATTGACACATTCATTCTTAGGTCATGGAAATAACAGAAATGCCCCTCAGCTGGTAGTAGCTTATAATTAGAAACTCAAAGATGAACCCCAAGCTTAACTAGTATTCTCTCCTTATTGAAGATTATGACTTTTAGTATGATATGTACATTTAAATCTGTCATATTCTGAAATTTGTTTATGGTTGGCCTGGAAAAATTTGTCAGCATTTTGAGCGGTATCATTAATGTGAGATGTGAATGCCAAGTCTTAAACAGCATCGGTCTATCTCACTTTGCTTGTTCCCAAACAAGGAAAAGAGTTTTCACTAGGCTGTGGGAGATCACAATGGTGACGGTGCTGGGTTAAGAAAAAAGAAACCAGTCTTCTCATCCTGGCTTTGCCATTAACTGGCTATGTGAAATTAGGTAATCGCTTGAGCTTCCTGGGTCTCAGTATCCTCATCTGTAAAATAAGGATGTTAGATTAGTTTATCATACAGAGACCCCATGTGACCTAGCTGCTTTCTAAGTCATTAAGGAGGGAAAACAATCGCCCTACGTTTCATTGTCATAGTATTTTACAGCTTCCAAAAGACTTACAGATAGACAGTTTCATTTGATTTGAGTGTTGCAATAAGAGGTGGTTGGGGCAGATGTTATTATCCTCATTTTACAGATAAGGAAACTGAGGTTCATCAATTTGCACATGGTCACAAAGCTGGCATAGGGCAAAGTGGACATATCCCAGGTCAGGTGACCCCCAATCCAGATAAGAGCTCGGAGTCTGGTGATTTGATTTTAATTCATGCTGTTGTCATTACTGTATTTTCTATTTTCATTGCTGTGTTTATTACTAGGCCGCTAGTACTTGAGTAAGCATTACCTAATTTTGTAGTTGTGATTGAACACCACTAACACCTCTAGGATAAATATAAAATCTTCAACCTAGCATTTAAAGCCCTCCATAATCAGGCTCTCATTCCCTTTTGCACCGGCTGTCTTCCATGCTTGGGATGTTTATCAGCCTTGATTTTGCCTCTTAGTTTCTCTGGGCTTTCTTCGAGAGTCAGCTCAAGGGACAGCTAGGTGACAGAGTGGATAGAGCACCAGCCCTGAAGTCAGGAAGAGCTGAGTTCAAATCCAGCCTCATATACTTACTAGCTGTGTGACCCCGGGCAAGTCACTTAACCCCAATTACCTTAAAAAAAGAAGCCAGCTCAAGTCTCATCTTTCATAGGAGGTCTTTTTCCCCTTCCCCAACTCTTAGGGACTTTTTTTTCCTGATTACCTACCATTTACACTGTATATATATCTCGTGTTACCTATTTCCATGTGGTCTCCTCCATTAGAATGTGAGTTCCTTGAAGGCGGGGATTACTTTTTGCCTTTCTTTGTAACCTCAGCACTTAGCACAGTGCCTGGCACATAGTAAATGCTCAATAAATGCTTGTTGACTAATTGACTTATAAGGCATCTCAGAGACCATCTAGGCCAACCTTATTCTACAAATGAGAAAACTGAGGTCAAGAGAGGTTAAGCAGCTTACCAAAATGTACCCTATACAATGTCACACGGATTAAAGGGTCATAGATTCAGATCTGCACGGAACTTCAATGACCATGCAGTCTAACCATTTCATTTTACAGAAAAGCAAACTGAGGCTGGGGGATGGAGTAGCTTGCCCAAGGTCACTTAGAGAGTAAACAGCAGAGCCAGCATTTGACTCCAAAGCCAGTCTGCTCTCTATAGTACCACACTGTCTGATCTATCTTGCGGATCTATCTTGCTCCTCTGAGACACAAGTCAATGACGGCAATAAACATGTACAGGCTGTGACCTCTCTGCTGTCCCTGGTGCTTCTTTTTTAGCTCATGGGGCCTGATCAAAGTCCAGACGTGGCCTAAATCCTGGTCATGACAGAACCCATCTCAGGGTCTCCTTCCCTTTGCGAGATGACAGTGTTGACTGGAGTTACTCTTCCTTCCTGCTACCACTCTCATCCCTCTTAGGCCCTCCCTCATCCCTCTCCTCCTTAGTCCAATGTTACCCATTACCGTGCCTACCTTGGGACAGGTGGCCTTTGTCTCCTTCAGTTAATTAAGAGAGGCAGTGTTAATCAAATTCCAAGCTTTCCAGGAACCTCTCATACTCATTTTACCTTTCTACAAGGTTTATTCATGGCTATACTCGCTAACACAAAAAGGATACAAGGACACACAAGCCTTTTTCTTCACCATAGCCCCAGTGCTTATCAGAATGCACCTTTCTTATTTCTGTTCCATCAGGACTCTGCTAGCTAAAAGAGAAGCTAGCAACTGACAACCCAGATAGATAAGCTAAACAATCAACTCCTTAGCTGGAATTAGTGTCTTCACCCTGACATTCATACATAACCTGGGGTCCTGCATAGATTTCATGGAGTCGGTTACCTTGGACAGAAAAAAAAATTCATCTTTATTTCAATATAATTGGTTCCCTTTGTAATTGTACGTATTTTAGGCATTTATAAACATTATTTTGAGAAAGGCTCCACAGGCTTTGCCAACTGGCCAAAAAATTTCCTAATAAAAAAAAATTAAGAATCCCCAACTTAACCCTAATTTAACATTTGAATTTTCTTTAACAGGGGACCTTCAAGACTTTAGCCTATGGGAATGAGGAATGTGGGAATTTCAGGTACACTCAGAGATGGTGTATGTATGGGGAAGATGCCTGGTAGGGGGCTAGGGAATGAGGATCAGGGAATCTCCTCCCTTGTCTCAGATCATCATCACAGCAGGCAGCTACAGCATGAACAAACTCAATCCTCTACACAGTTAGGAAATGGACTCTGAGTGCCTCTTGCAAGCATCAACAGTCTAAAATGGTGGAATTCTTCTAAATTGGGAAATGCTTCCTCAATGAAAATGTTGCAAAAAAGCCTGTCTTTGACTGAACCTGTAATTTTCCACAAAGCACGCTTACATATTCTGTGACTGAAGGATGATATTTCCAGGCCAGATGCTTTTCAAATCAATTTTGCATAACTGGAATCTCAAGCTGACTTTTAAGTGAAAAGCTCTTGAATTTCTGCAGGTCTCTTCTGGTCCCCATACAGAGAAATCCCCCACATTGACAAGGAACCAGAGTCCCAAGATAGTTCTGATGTTAACATCCTTCTTCCAAGAGTTCAAAGCATTTTAAACTTCTAATTTTTCAAGACAAATTCACTGACAGACATTGTGTGTCTTTTACAGATCCTATAATTGTCCAGATATTGGCTACTATATGGGTGCTTCAGTGAGGGAAGAGCGTCACAGTTTCTTGTACCTTTTTATGGTCTTTAGGAGTTTAAAAGATATTTTTCTTGGGACTTTTCCAATCTAAGGATCAGTGACACTTCACACATGCATGTAAAGCACTTTGTAAACTTTAACAAGCTATAAAAATTTTAGCTGTTATTATAACAATTAGCAATAATTAATAATAATAATGGTAATAAGCTCTATAATAGCACTGTTTAAGGCAAGGGTTGGCAGACTATGACCCTCAAGCCAAATTCAGCCCAACACCTGTTTTAAAAATTAACCCCTTATCATGTGTTAGACACTGTGCTCAGCACTCGGGATGCAGAGAAAGGTAAAAACAGTCCTCTCCTTCAAAGAGCTTAAATTCAAGGGGGGAGGGGGGAAACATATAAATAATTAAATAATACAAAATATAGCCAAAGTAGATGGAAGGAAATCACAGCATCCAGAGAACTGAAAAAGGCCTCCTGAGGAAGGTGGCATCTGAACATTATCTTTAAGGAATGTAGGTATTTCTGTAAGAAGTAGAGTCAGAGAGAGAGCAAGTTCTAGAGTTGGGGGATATTCCAAAGGTGTGGAGATGGAAACTGGAGTGTCATGTTTGATAAACATAAAGTAAGGAGGAGTAAAGTGTAAGGTAACTGGAAACAGAGGAAGGGACTGGGTCATGAAAAACTTTAAGTACTAAAGGACCTTCTATTTGATCCTAGGAGTAATAGGGAGCCCCTGGAATTTATTAAGTAGAAAGTGACATGGACAGACCTGTGTTCTAGCAAAAGTGCTTTGGCAGCTTAGTGGAGGATGGATGGAAGAGGGGAGAGACTCGAGGCAAGAAGAAAAATTAAAAGGCAGCTGCAATAGCCCAGACCAATGGTGATGAATTCTGAAACAGATGGTGGTTGTGTGACTAGAGAGAAGGGGACATTTATGAGAGATGTTGTAGAGATAAAGGCAACAGAATTTAGCTATGGATTGCATATGTGAGATGAGTAAGAGTGAGGGGTCAAAGATGACCCCACTTGCAAACTTGAGTGACTGGAAGGGTGGTTATTTGATAGTAATAGGGAAGTTTGAAAGAAGAGGGATTTTTGTTTTGGAAGGAGAAAGATAATGAGTTCTATTGTAGAGTTACTGAGTTTGAGATGTCTTCAAAACATCTAGTTTGAAATGTCTATTGGGCAGTTGATTATGTAAGGCCACTAGGTGGTGCAGTGGATAAAATACTGGAATCAGGGAGACTCCTCTTCTGGAGTTCAAACCTAGCCTCAGACATTTACTAGCTGTGTGATCCTGGGCAAGTCACTTAGCACTGTTTGCCTTAGTTTCTTGATCTATAAAATGAGCTAGAGAAGAACATGGCAGTATCTTTGCTAAGAAAATCAAAAAAAGGGGTCGTGAAGAGTCAGCACAACTGGAAAACAACTAAACAACAATTATGTGGAACTGGAACTCAAAAAAGAGAGTAAGTATGGATTTATAGATCTAAGAATCATAGAGATAATTGAACCTTTTGAGGCTGATTGATTTACTAAAGGAAAAAAAGAAGAGGACCCAGGACAGAGCCTGGAGGCACAGCTATACTTAGTGGACATGATATAGATGAAGATCTAGCAAAGGAGACTGAAGAGTGATCAGAAAGGTAGTAATGATGATGATGGTGGTGATGATGATGATAGTTATGATGGTAGCTAGCACTGATATAGCACCTCAAGGTTTGGAATGTGCTTTACCAATATCATCTCATTTTATCCCCATGACCAGCCTCTGAAGTAGATGCTATTATTTTCAACCCCAATTTTAGAAATGAAAAAACTGAAGCAGAAAGAAGATGGTCCCACAGCTAGTAAAGAAGTGAGTATTTGAACTCAAGCCTTTCTGATCCCACATCTAGTACTCCATATCTAATATTCTAGCTATTAAACCATCTAGCTGTATCAGGAAAACAGAGAAAAATTAGCCATTAGGAATATGTGGTCAACAGTTCAAATGCTGCAGAGAGGTAAAGAAAGATGAGGACTGAGAAAAGTTTAGGCAATTAAAAGATCGTTCTTAACCTTGGGAGAGTATTTTCAGTTAAATGATGTGGTTGGAAGCCAGATTGTAGAGGGTACAGAAGAAAACAAGAGGAGATGGTGCAGAGGCATTGAGTATTGACAGATTTTTCGAGTTTAGCTAAGAAAGGTGAGATATGTCTGGGATGATATCTAGGGAGAAATGAGGAATCAAGTTAGGTTTGTTTAGGAAGTTTGTAAGTAGTAGAAAACAAACCACTAGATAAAGATTAAAGAGGGATTGGCCTTAACAAGGAGAAAGAGAACATCTCCAGAGCCTGGAGTAAAGGAGGAGATAGTAGGGAATGTGAGATGAGGATTAGAGGAGAAGAAGACTCAGGGTAATGACCTCATTTTTTTCAGTGAAGTATAAGGTAAGCAAAAGAGTAAGGGAAAGGGTTCTCATGTGAACAAGGGTTCACAAGTCTTGTGGGGAACATGAGAAGTTAAGAGTGGGGATTGTCTTTTACCTTTCTTTGTATCCCTCAGAGCTTGGTACAGGCACATAGTAGGAACCTAATAAATACATGTGACTGACTAGGATCAACGGGATTAAAGAATAAATTATGGAGGAATGGAAAGAGTACCTTGCTTACTCCTGAGATCCCTTCCCTATAGAGGTGTGATCCTATGATTTCCCTCATTCTGGACATCATACCTCCCCTAATGCAGCCTAAGACTGTGTTAGCTATGGGGGCTTCCATGTCACACTGTTCACATGCTTGTGTTTGCAGTCTGCCAAAATTTCCGAAGCTTTTCCCCATGAATTATTTTCTAGCCAAGCCTCCTTCATTGTGGCCTGTGAAGTTAATTTTTCAAAGCAAAGGGTAGGACTTTACCCCTGTCTCTATTGAATTTTATCTTCTCAGACTTCATTCATTGTTCTAGCCTGTCAGAATATTTCTATATATCACCACTCAACATAGTCCTTTCAGATTTGTGCCATTGTAAAAAATAATAGGCCTGCCATCTATCCCATCAACCAAGTCACTGATAAAAATGTCCAATAGCATAGCACCATGGATAGATCCCGGAGGCATTCCACTGAGATCTCCATCCAAACTGACATTGGCTCTTTAAGTTTGGTCATTCAACCAGTTCTGAATGTACTTAATTGTCCTATATCTGTCCTGTGATCCTCCCCCCTCCTCCCAAGGATAGTAAAAATCCCTTTTCATATACCTTACTGAAATCCAAGCAAAACATATCAGTGGCATTCCCCTGACCTTTAGAAGTTGTGTTGAAAATGAATGAAATTAATATTCTATGGCTTGTTTTATGAACCCATTCTGGCTCTTAGTGATCATAGCTTGCCCTTAATATGTTCTAAAATGTTTTCAGAGGCAGAGCCAAGATAAGAGGAGTAAAGACAGAGATGGCACCAGGGTGAGAGAGAAGCACAGTCCAGCACAGGCCACACCAGTGCAGACCAGGCCCCAGCAAACCAAGAGCAGGTGAGGTGACTGAATCAGTGGCAGCAGTAGTGGTTTCCAGACCTCTCAGCCCCACAGACAGTAAGGGGATCAGATAATGGGTCAGAAGGAGATTTATAAGGGTCCCTTTGTTGGCACCAGGGGCAGGACTCTGTTGCATTGCCTATATTTGGATCTGGGTTGCAGTCCTGGGTCTTATTTCCAGTGTGAGAAGGAGCACTAGCATAGTAGAACTTGCAGCCACAGGGGAGCAGGGACCCTTGTCACAGTTCCAAGGTTGAAAAGAGTACTTGTGGTCACAAACCAGTGCACAGTACAGAAAAATAGTAAACACACCTCTCCCTAGATCATACCCCATTGGAAGAGCCAAAAACTTAACAGGTCCCCAGAATTACTTCTGAAAACAGCTGCACAAGAATCCCAAAGCTTTCAACAGTGCCCCCCTCCACTTGGGAAGTAGAGCCCCACTTTAGCATAGAGTTAAAAGTCAAGAAATAATCTGGAGGGGCAGCTAGGTTGCTTAGTGGATAGAGCTCCAGCCTTGGAGTCAAGAGGACTTGAGTTCAAATCTGACCTCAGACACTTGATACTTACTAGCTGTGTGACCATGGGCAAGTCACTTAACCCTGATTGCCTCACAAGCACAAAAAAAAAGTCTGGAAAATGGGTAAACAACAGAAAAAAATTCTGATGATAGAAAGTTACTATGTTGACAAGGAGGATCAAAATGCACACTCAGAAGAAGACAACAAAGTAAAAATTCTTGCATCCAAAGCCTCAAAGAAAACTATGGCAATAGAAGAGCTCAAAAAGGACTTTAAAAATCAAATAAGAAGACAGAGGAAAAACTGGGAAGAGAAACAAAAGTGATGCAAGAAATTCATGAAAAAAATAGTCAACAGCTTGGTAAAGGAGGCACAAAAAATACTGAAGAAAATAACACCTTAAGAAACAGAAGAGGCCAAATGGTAAAAGAGGCCCAAAAATCCAATGAAGAGAAGAATGCCTTGAAAAGCAGAATTGGCCAAATGGGAAAAGATATGCAAAAATTCACTGAAGAGAACTCCTTAAAAAGTAGAATTGGCCAAATAGAAAAGGAGATACAAAAGCTCATTGAAGAAAATAATTCCTTAAAAGTTAGAATTGGGCAAATGGAAGCTAATGACTTTTTGAGACAACAAGAAACAATCAAACAAAATCAAAAGAATGAAACAAATAGAAGAAAATGTGAACTATCTCATTGTAAAAACAGCTGACCTAGAAAATAGATCCAGGAGAGATAATTTAAGAATTATTGGACTACCTGAAAGCCATGATTTAAAAAAGGGCCTAGACATCATCTTTCAGGAAATTATCAAGGGAAGCTGACCTGATATTCTAGAATCAGAGGGTAAAATAGAAATTGAAAGAATTCAACTATCACCTCCAAAAAGAGATCCCAAAATGAAAAGTCCCAGGAACATTATAGCCAAATTCCAGACCTCCCAGATGAAGGATGAAATACTTCAAGCAACCAAAAAGAAACAATTAAAATATTATGGAGTCATAGTCAGGATAACACAAGATCTAGCAGCTTCTACACTAAAGGATCAGAGTGCTTGGAATATGATATTCCAGAAGGCAAAAAATATAGGATTACAACCAAGAATTACCTACTCAGCAAAATTGAGTATAATCCATCAGGAGGAAAGATAAACATTCAATGAAATAGAGCACTTTCAAGCATTCCTGATGAAAAGACCCAAGCTGAATAGGAAATTTGACTTGCAAATACAAGATGCAAAAGAAGCATAAAAAATAGACAGGAAAGAGAAATCATAAGGATTCAGTAAGGTTAAACTGTTTATATTCCTACATGGGAAAATGATATTTATAACTCCTAAAAAACTTTCTCATTGTTAGGGCAATTAGAAGTATACATAGACAGAAAACAGAGGTGTGAGTTGAATGTGATGAAATGATTATCTAAAAAAATAAAATTAAGGGATGAGAAAGAAGAATGCACTTGGAGAAGGGGAAAAGGAGGGGTAGAATGGGATAAATTATCTGACATAAAAGAAACCTGAAAGAGATTTTACAGTGGAGGAGAAAATGAGGGAAGCAGTGGGTGGGGGGTGGGGAAGCTATAAATCTTTCTCTCTTCAGAACTGGCTCAAAGAGGGAATAATATACACACTCAGTTGGGTATAGAAATCTATCTTACCATACAAGAAAGTAGGAAGGGAAGGGGATAAGAGAAATTCAGGGAGCTGGTAGAAGGGAGGGCACTCTGGGAGAGGTGAGAGTCAGAAGCAAAACACTTTTGAGAATGGACAGGGTAACAGGAGAGAAAGTATGATACATGGGGAAAATAGGGTAGAGAGAAATACATAGTTGGTAATCATTACAGTGAAAAATTGTTTTACAGTAAGTTTCTCTGATGAAAACTTCATTTCTTAAACACACAGAAAACTTAGTCAAATTTATAGAAATAAGAGCCATTCCTCAATTGATAAATGGTCAAAGGATATGAACAGTCAGTTTTCAGACAAAGTAAACAAAGGTTTCTATGGTCATATAAAAATGCTCTAAATCACTATTGATGAGAGAAATGCAAATTAAAACAGCTCTGAGCTACTACCTCACACCTGTCAGATTGGCTAATATGACAGAAAAGGAAAATGACAAGGGGCAGCTAGGTGGCATGGTGGATAGAGCACCAGCCCTGAAGTCAGGAAGACCTGAGTTCAAATCTGGCCTCAGACCAAACACTTGACACTTACTGGCTGTGTGACCCTGGGCAAGTCACTTAACCCCAATTGTCCAAAAAAAAAAAAAAAGAAAAGAAAAGGAAAATGACAAATGTTGGAAAGAATGTGGGAAAATTAAAACACTAATGTACTATTGGTAAAGTTGTTTACTGATTCAACCATTCTGGAGAGCAATTTGGAACTATGCCCAAAGGGCTATAAAACCATGCATGCCTTTTGACCAAGCAATACCAGTACTAGGTCTGTATCCCAAAGAGATAAAAAACAAAAAAGAAAGGGACCTATGTGTACAAAAATATCAATAATGCTTTTTAGTGGTGGCAAAGAATTAGAAATTGAGGGAATATCCATCAATTGGGGAATGGCCGAACAAGTTGTATATGATTGTGATGGAATATTAAAGCACTTTTGTGCTTTAAGAAATTATGAGCAGGATGCTCTCAGAAAAACATGGAAAGACTTACCTGAACTGATGCAAAGTGAAATGAGCAGAACCAGGAAAACATTGTACACAGTAACAGCAATATTGTATGATGATCTACTATGATTAACTTAGCTATTCTCAACAATACAATGATTCAAGACACTTGTTTTTTTTTTTCTTTTTGATCTGTGTTTTCTTTCACAGAATGACTTGCATGGAAATGTGTTTTGCACCACTATATATGTATAACTTATGTTGAATTGCTTGCCTTCTCAATGAAAGGGGCAGGGAGGGAGGGAGAGAATTTGGAACTCAAAATTTGAAAAAAAATGTTAAAATTGTTTTTACATGTAATTAGAGAAAAAACCAAAATATTAAATAAAATCTTTTCAGAAATCAAAGTCAAACTCTCTGACCAATATTTTGGGGAAACCACCCTCTTACTTTTGAAAATTGTGACAGTTACTCATCTCTAGATCCTTCCTTTGCCACAGCTGCCTAGAAAACATTTTCACCAGTTCTTTCAATATCTTGGGATGAAGTCCATCTCGGAGTGGAGACTTGCTATGATGGAGGGCACCCATTACCATCTTCTCACTCATTAGGGAGGTTTGATTCCCCATGAAAATACAAGGTCCTTGAGGGCATGGACTGTTTTACTTTTGTTTTTATGTGATTAAAAATAACTAGCACTTACATAGGGCTTTATAGTTTACACACACACAGACACACACACACAATTTGATCTTCATAACAACCCTGAGAGGTAGGTGCTATCATCATCATTATTATTATTTATATTTTACAGATGAGGAAACTGAGGCTGAGAGAAGTTAAGTGATTTGCCTGGGGCCACATCGCTAGGAAGTGTTTGAGACAAGATTCAAACTGGGTTTTTTGACTCCAACTCTAACACTCAATCAACTGCACCACCTACCTGCTTGTTGATTGATCAATAGTCAAGCATTTTCACTGTAGCCTTTCCAGTTCTAAGACCTTTCTGTCAGACAAAATAGAAACAAAATAAGAGACCAAAGTTCCCACATATTCTCTGTCATCTATCATCACTGGATCATCCATTCCCCAGCAGCAATTCTCTGCTTTCTTGATCTCCCTCTTCCTTTGAACATAGCATAAATAAATCAATTCCAGCATTCCCTACTATTTTTAGGGACCGTATCTCTTATCACGAGCCTCAGCTAGTTCTTTCTCAGCTGTAGCACTCACAACTTTTTGTTTTCATGCTGTTATGTGCCCTTGCTTCCATCTTCTATATGTGTGATTTTTAAAAAAATTTAAGTTGTTGGTAAATTCCCTGTGCATTCTACTGATCCATTTAAATGGCTGCCCATTTTCTTCTTTGTTACAATCTCTTGTCCTCGATACTTAAATATTCACTTGACTATCCCTTTATGGCTAACTTTCCCCATTAAAATTTAGGCCATAGACTCTTATCAATCTTCTAACTGAAATCTTTTAATTTTGTTTTCCCCAAATATAAAATCCACATCAGATGATGAGGGGAAATCAAGGCATAGTCTATCAAGAACTTAGAGTCAAGTACTGAAATAAATCAAAGCCTTGAGTCGAGGGATAAAGCATCTCTCATTGAGATAACAGGGTAGCAAATCAGCCACCCTGTGGGATGTCCCATGAGTGTAAAGCACAATGGATCTCCCAACTCCAAGACCCACACAAAAGCTTCTTGTACCTTTAGGATGAGAGGGGGAGGGGGCTGTATGGGGTCGCAAAGCCTGGTCATGAGATCCCAGTGGCTCTTGAAAATCCAGGCAAGGAAAGTCATTTTATTATGGCTATTTTGCCCTTGCTGCCATGAATCCCAACTGAAGAAGGCAAGGACATTAGAAGCTGAAATCCAGCTTAAGCTAGATTCTTTTACAAAGTAAAATCTCTGGGTGGTGGTGGGGGACTTAGGGTGTGGTTCAGCTCAACCTAATCAAGAGTAAATATCTTAAGAGTAGGAATGTAAAGACATTAATGAAATTCGGACCCTACTAGGATCATTAAGGGAATGGCACTCCACATTACATTAGGTATTAACAATAT
Source organism: Vombatus ursinus (assembly GCF_900497805.2). Lineage (NCBI taxonomy): Eukaryota > Metazoa > Chordata > Mammalia > Diprotodontia > Vombatidae > Vombatus > Vombatus ursinus. The sequence continues at coordinate 385,200 of NW_020954907.1, read as the reverse complement.
CTATCATTATATTAATAATTTTTCTGCCAATAGAGAAATCACTTTGTTGCTTTCTCATCATTTCTACTTCAAGTTTTGCATGTGAAAGCAAAATCCTTAAGGTTAACTTAAAAAAAAATAAAGGAAGCTGTGGTCCTCTACTTTGGTGGAGAGGATGTAAGCAAAGTTTTATCAGAATTCCCCTTTTCTTGCAGAATATTTTGAGTCATCATATTTGGAAAGCTGTTGTCTGGGTATATGCTCTTCAATAAATGCAGTCTTTGCTGGATGTGGAGGGTTTGTGATGAACATCTAGCATGGTTCTGGGATAGTGCTCAGACTCAGTGGGCCTTCTCTCTGCCTGGTGTCAGTCCTGACCTGTGAAGGCACCAAACATCAGCCTATGTCTCTGAGGGTGAGAGGCTTCCTCAGAGGAGTCATTGGATTAGAAGTTCTGAGTGTCTTGTGCTTAAATATTTTCTCCCTTCCACAGAATTATAGGATTGGAAAGGTTCTGAGGTCAGATAGTCCAGCTCCTAGCTTTAATGTAGAAGGAGTTGCAGTGAAACCAAAAAGTGATAAAAATCACATTATTTTAAAGATTACCTCCTCCCTCTACCCCTATACAAAAGCAATATAGTAAATTTTTATTTCTTCAGTGTTCCTTCAGTGTTTGGGCAACTGACAAGGTAAGGCTAGAACCACAGAATAGCATAATGTAGAGTACTGGATGCCTGTTCTAAATTCAAACATCAATGTTTCAACACCAATGCTAGCTTTAGGCAAACATCTTAATTTCTGAGTCTCCCTCAGTTTCTTCAACAGGAAATTGCAGATAGCAGTTCTTGTATTACTGGTCTTCACAGAGTTCAGAGAATCCCAGGATCATATATTTAGAGCTGGAGGGGACATCTAGTCTCTTTTATTTTACAGTTGAGGAAACTGAGGCCATCAAAGATGGGTCAGTGACTTGTCTACTGTTGTAGGATCATAAATTGAGAGATAGAAGGGACCTCAAAGGCCATCCAGAGTCATACCATCGTCAGGGTCAGGATTTGAACTCCAGTGTTCCGATGATAGTTTCAATTCTCTTTCCCCATCACAGGTCACAGAAGGCGAGAGATGGTAGAAACATCAGAGACTTACTAGGCTAATTTCATTTAACAAATGAGGAAACTGAGGCCCAGAAAGAGGAAGTAATTTCCTCAAGATCATAGAGTCAGGCATAGCTCAGATGACAAACCAGCTCTTTCTCACAGGCCAGTCTCTGGCCTGATATAGGGAGGGAAATTGAAAGGTTTGACAAATGGAATCCACTCAGGGTCTATGACTGGCCTTTCCAGCAAGGATGAGACCCCCAAAGAACACCATCTGATGCTAGAACTGTGCATGTTAAACGCTGCTGAATCCAGAAGTCTTGAGTAAGCCAGGTTGATTACAAGATGGCTACCCAGGACCAAAGTGCATCTTCTCCATGGACATGCTTAATACAAAAACATCATCTGAAGTCTTTGAATGGATAGTCTTTTAGGGAGAGCCATCTGTCTCATTTTTCCTCCAGTCACTTGAGTCCAGTGGCAAGACAAAAGTCAAGATGACTAGTGATGGCCCAGAATGCAAGGGGTGGTGACCTTGGTTTTTCTAAATTAAGGTCTTTCCCAGGTCTCAATTTGTCTGAGGCAACACCTACTCAATGACTAAGAGTTAGGTAAGAATTGAGAAAAAAAATGGCTTAATCTACCATCCCCCCAAAATGTCAGTCTGGGAGAGGAAAATCCCCAAAGTTTCTGGCCAGAACAGAAAGCAATTTTTATTCACACACATTCTAAGCCATAAAAACATAAACAGCAGTTACATAGAGACTGGATTTTTAACCGATATGAATTACTTCATTCTGTTCAACAGTGAAATGGGCTATCTTGAGGGGTAGGGAGTTCCTCAGCAGAGCAAATCTTCAAACAATGCTTGCAGAATATTACTCAGGGATATAGTAGGAGGGTTTTGTTTTTTGTTTTTTTTTTTTCAGTGGTTGGATCACACCTTCCAGAATGCAATTTTCTAATAGATCCAGGCAAGGTAGAAGCAAGAAGCCTGGAGAAAACCTAACCCAGGTGTTTTGGAACCTGGGCAGCCCTCTGTGGTACGCACAGTGACGATATAATTAGTGCTCTGTGATGTGATTGCTAGCCAATCATTCACATTTGTGGCTTTGAGATTCTATTTCTCATTTCCTCATGATGCTGCTGATCTGAGACCGGAGAAAGTAGGCAAGGACCAAAGGACAGAAGCCAGGGACCAGGAACACTAAGAAGTGGCAGGAAAAACTTGAATCCCATCACTGACGCTCCCCAAACCTGGGGCTGATAGTCACAAATAACCAGAAGTGACATGCCTTGGAGCTCTTGGGGTGATGGTACACCATTAGAATCCTTCAGGCTAGGATTGACTGACCTTCTCTTGTTGTGCTGGAGTTCCTTCCTTCTGGAAGCGCTCCTTCAAGTAGCTGCCAACATAGGAACCTTGGTCTCACGGCACAGGCAATACCCTCTGACTCACTAGAAATGAGACGAATTGGACCCTCTGTGGTACGAGGCCTCTCGGTTTAAGGTTGATCATGTCACTCCTTTGCTCAATAAACTCCAGTGGCTCCCAATTACCAGTAGGATCAAATAATAATGGCTAACATTTATATAGCATTTTAAAAGGTGTAAGGCTCTCTACATGAGTGTAGCACATACAGGAGCTACAGCCACAGCTACTGAAAAATCTAGGAGAAAAAAAAGTTCTCATCACCAAATCCTTGGTCTTGTCAAATGGTTCATGATTTTATCAATGGAACTGAAAGACATTAAAGAAGAGGCATGACCATCTACTTTGCTGCTGCATACTAAAGGCCATGGGATCTTTCCATTTGGCTCACATCTAAAACTTTCTGTATAGGATGTCCCAAAAGTCTTGGTGCAGTTTTAGGCTAATAAAGCTTAAAGTATTGTTTCCCCCAATTCCTCCCTCCCCCATTAGAATGTGAACTTTTTGAGAGCAGGGCCTAGCTTTCTTTTCTATTTGTATCTTCAGCTCTTTGCATGTAGTAAGTGCCTAATAAATGCTTTTTCATTCAATATTATCTGATTCAATCCTCAGGATAACCCTGTGAGCTCAGTGAAATTATTACCCTCATTTTATAGAAGAAGAAACAGGATGAGAGAGGTCAAATGTTTTGCCAAGGGTCACACAGTAAGTGTCTGAGGCAAGATTTGAACTCAGATCTTCATGACTCCAGGCTCAGCACTCTATCTCCTATGCCAGTTACTCCAAACATTTTTGTTCTTTGTTTTTCAACTTCAACAAAAAACTTCTTGGTTTTTCAACAACAATAAAAGCATTCTAAAACCCCAGGATAATTTAATATACTACTTTTAAGATTCTTTTAGATTTATTCATTAAGTGCTTACAGGTACTTTTGCCCCTCTAATTTATATTACACCATTATAAAACTTCATTCTACCTGTCATGATGAAAACTCTAAATTTTAAAATGACAAAACTCTAAATTATAAAACAGTCATGAATATTTAATGTGGGACAGTTTGTAAGAATAAAAAAAAAATGGTCCAGCAAGCCCTCATTTGCTTATTATTATCTGCAAGACTTCAAATTTCATTTAGACATTTTTGTTGAATATAAATAAAAATCTAAATGAAATAAGTTACAACTTAGAAAGACGTTTAACATAATATAATATATAAACTGAATTTCAATGTTGGATTTTTCTATTTGAACAAAAGTTTGCAATATTTGCCTTGCTACCAGAAAACTCTTAAATTTTAATTCTGCATTGAGTTTATTTTGCTATTTTAATTTAAAACAAGAATTAAGTGAAATATTTGCTTGTACAAATATGTGGTAGAAATGGTAGAAGAATTTTATAAGCTCTGTATAAGAGATGGAAATTCATATTTTTATTTTTTGTTAAATATTTACAAGACTGTCATTTTGGAATGATGTTTGTAGCCCTAAATCTGCTGATATGTCAATTAGATTTTGTTTTCCATCATTGTCAATTCAGTAGCAGAGACACAAAAGATATATTGAATGGGCTCCGAATCCAATTACATTTAATGTAAATTTCAGGAAAATATTCACTGAAAGTCACTTCTAAAACTTTCTGATGGTCACTGATATATTTCTCAACAGCCTGCTCCAAAGAGTTCATTTTCTATGAAGAAATTATATAACATCATAAAATATTCAGTCCTGTTCTAAAATTTTTGAACCACAAAATTATTGAGTTTCTTTGTAATGCTTTTTATTTTATCTTGAATACTGTTTGTATTTGTAAATGCTTATGGTCATAAAGGAAAATATATTTGCAACACAAATGGTGAATTATTTGCTATTTAAGGTGCCATTACAGAATTTTTAGCAGACACCCTTGAGAATATCATTATGAATCACTGAATGGCAACCATTGCCCTATGCCTTCTGTTTGTCATTTAAAGCTCTTTTCATTATTAAGGTTTTTGTCTACCTCCCCAGGCTTATTATTCTCCCTCACACAGTTGGTGGTCCAGCCAAACTGTCTTTATTGCTTTTCTGCACATACGATGTTCTCTCCTTTGAACAGGCTCTGCCCTCCTTGAGCTGGGATGTTCTGTTTACCTCTGCCTCCTACAATCCTTAATGTCCTTCAAAGCTCAATTCAAATATCACATGCTACGTGAAGCCTTTCTTGATCCCCCTATCTGCCAGTGCTTGTCCATCAAAAATATCTTGTATCTAAATGTACATGTTGGCTCTCTTGAAAGGATGTAAGCCCCTTGAGGGAAAGGGCTATTTCATTTTTGTCATGGCATGCTCAATGTTTAGCACTACATTGGCCCCACACTTAGTAGGTGCTAAATAATCTACCATGGTGAGAATTGGTCTTTCTAGAGGAAATCATGCAATTGGCTAGAAGGCCCTCAGAATAACCATTGTCCTGGAAATAGCTTGATTTGTTTGTTTTTTAGGGGAGGAGTGGGGCTGGGTTGGGATGGGTTAATGGATGAAGTTGAAATCTTCCCTTGTGCCTGATAAGACCCACATCTCCGCTGCTGCACTTCTTCTCCAAGTATGCCATGTTCAGGGATTTCACACAGTCATAGTTTTTCATAAAGAGCTCATCTTTTGCTCCAAATTCATAGAAAGATAGCTCTGAAGTATCTTTAAAGGCACCATCCAGGAAACTTAGCAAGAAAAAAGCCACTGGGAAAAAGAGGCTTTAGTTGGGTTTGATGGTGTGCTTAAAGCTAGGCCTCTTATCCTTTCAGACTCCAGCCTGGCCAACTCCATCTGGCCATAATCTCCTGGAAAGCAGATGGAAATGGTAACTTTCACAGGGTGGCAGAAACCCACCGCACAGTTAAGGGCAATTTGATAGTTCCTGAGACCTTTGGTCTGGCTGTGGCACTCCAATTCTCCAGGAATAGATGGGACAAGAGTGGTACTAGGAGAAAAGAGATATTCCTTGTTTGAAAGAGATTGAAATCAGGAAAACCTGAGTTTGAATCAGGCCTCAAACACTTACTAGTTATGTTACCCTGGGAAAATCACTTAACCTCTCTCTGGCTCAGTTTCCTCAACTGTAAAATGGAGGTGATAATACTAGCACATACCTCCAAGGTTGTTGTGAGGATCAAATGAAATAATATTCCAGTGCTTAGCACGGTGTCTGGCACATGGTAAGTATTTAATAACTGCCTGTTTCCCTTTTTCTATTCTTCCCCCTTCCCCCTACCCCTCAAAGACCTGGGAGGGATTCTTCAGTCACATGTATCAGATGGGTATCATCTCCCCTAGTGGAGGCTTAGATGTGGTCCTGTTTTTGTCTCTAGTTAGATATAACCACAGAATTCCAGAGCATCACACCTAGAAGAGACCTCAGTGGCCAACCTTTCCAACCAATCTCTGAACAGCAATGTCTTCTCAAATATACTTGATGGGGTCATCCAGCCTCTGGTGATGAAGAGCTTACTCCGCCCCCAAAGCCTGTTCCCCTTTTCACAGCTATAATTGATAATCATCATCATAACAAAACCATCTGAGGTATTTATATAGCACCTTTCACACATGATTTCATTTATCCTTATAAGAACCCTATGAAAGATCAGCCACAGGAGAGGCAGTGGGGAAAAGGAGCTGGATTATGAATCAGAGAACCTGCATCGCAAGCTTGACTCTGCTCCTTGTTGGCCTGTACTTCCACGGGCAAGTCATTTAAACTCTCCATGCTTTCCTTCCTCATCTGTACCATGAGGAGGTGGCTTGTGGACTCTCTTTCAGCATTGAATCTGTGATCCTATGACCCATTTTACAGATGAGGAAATTGAGTTTGAGTTTCCTCAAGTCACTTATAAACTCGTGGGATCACAGACCTAGGGCTAGAAGACTTCAGAGGCTGTTTTGTTTAGCTGCCTTCATTTGGAACTTCAGGAAACTGAGGCCCAGAGAGTTAAGTGATTCACTGATGGTCATATGACTAGTAAGCACCAAAGCAGGAATCAAGGCAGGCTCCAAGTCCAGCCCTCAGTGAGTGGTCACACAGTACTTTCCCCTACACCGTCTGACCTCTTTCTATATTGTCAGGTTTTCCCTCCCTTAAGCTTAGATCTGCTTCCACTAATTCTGCCCAATGCTCCTAGTTCTGCAGTGAGAAGAATAAAGCTAATCCGCTCTCATGTGATACTCCTTTAAACTCTTGATGACAGCTATCATTTCCCTGTGAAGTCTTCTCTCTAGACTAAACATGAACGGATCCTTCCACTCATCCTCCTATGGCATGAACTTAAGCTCCTTCACCATCTTGGTTTTCTCCCAAAAGTTGCTCTCCAGCTCTTCCATGTTCTTCTTAAACTGTGGTACCCAGAATACTCTAGGAGTGCGATAACCAAGGATTCTTCTTATTCGTGCACTTTGGCTTTCTGAACACTGCCTAAGATCACATTCATTTTGTGGGAGGTTTTTTTGCTATGTCATGCTATTGATGCATTGGAGTTTGCAGGCGATTAAAAACCCCAGATGAGATGACTTCCTTTCACTACCAAGCAACTGAATCCAGCTGTTATTCAAGGCACGGAGGTGGAGAGCATCTCAGCGCTAGCTGTTCCAACTGGTCCCTCGATAACTGCAGTGTGATGAGCGTAAGAGGAACCTTAGAAAGAATACTGACTTTGGCCTTGAAGCTTACCACCTGGTGAACCTTGGGCAAGTCATTTAACTCTCGGTCTTAATTTCTTCAACTGTAAAATGAAGGATTAGATGATTTCTAAGCTCTATTCTAAGTTCTGTGACCTAAAGGTGAAGGGGGCAGGGAGGTAAGTAGAGGACAGATAGAATTGTGAGAAACAAGTGAAAGATAAGAGGGAGTAAGAATAACAAAATGAGGAATGCAGAAAGTAGGATGGTCAGGCTGGTAGTCCAGGGGCTGGGAGGTAGACAGAAAGAGCAAACTGGGCATCCAGACTTGCTTAGTTCTTGATGTTAGACATCATACCAGTTGACTTTCTTATCGCCTTTATCAATCTGAAAGCATGCTGAGAAAATATCCTTGGGGATTTGATTTCTTGGTCAATTCCATAATTTAATTTAAAGATACTATAAAAGGACTCATTTAAAAATTCCCCTCTCCCTCATTATGTTTATGAATGCATTATTTCATGATTTAAAATAAACTTTGGCCTTTTGAAATGGCCAATCATTGTGTTTCCATTTTCTGTTTCATTTTTTCCATGCCCATAAGAGACTCAACACAGAATTATGGAAATAAGAATATTATATTGTAGCTCTGCTCACACCAAGAGAGGGAGGAGTTGCAGGACTTAGCCTGATTCCATAATGATCCCTTTATTCACTTTCACTGTGTCTTCTCCACCTCTTACCCTCCCTTGGCTATCATAAGACATTGAATTGTGCTTGGGATCTGAGTAGTTTGACCATTTTTTTAATTCTTCCAGTTTCTTGTCCAAAATCCTCAGGCAAGGAAGTTCAAATGAAATAATGCATTAAAAAGTCTTTGCAAACTCTGAGAAGGCTATCTAGATACCATTGACATAATGAAAATCCACATTTGTTTGGCTATTTCACGTTCTGGGCTTGGTACTTTTTTGCAAGATGAGGTCAGTGAATGATGCCAGATCCCTTCCTAACTTAGCAGGTACTCCTTGGTCTTTTTCTTTTCCTTCAGAGAGAGCAAAGACCTAGTTGTTAGGATGCTGATCAGCCCTGTGCTAGGTACAATTGATTTTTTTCAAATTCTAATAAAAACATTTAGTAAACAGAAGACTAAGCAAAAATAACAATTATATACCATTCCACTCATAATAATGGCTAGCATTTATATAGCATTTTGAGATTTATTTCATATTTTCTTCTGTTACTTCCATTTTACAAATGAGGAAACTGGGGCTGATAGAGATCTTTTTTTGTGAGTTGCCTATGGTCATATAACTAGAGATTTGAACTCAGATCTTCCTTACTCCAAGTCCAATGCTGTTCCACCTACCTGGCCTAAGTCTGGAGGGTATTTTTCCAGAAACGCACAGTGTCTAAGGGTGAGAGAGGGAACAAATTTAATGTAACATAGGAACGAGGCACAAGTGTGGGGAACATATGTGGCCACGGCACTTGAAACTCAATAATTATGAACATTAATGTCCTTCTTCTTTCTCAAGAATTATCTTTCCAAAGTACCTTTATACTCTTTTAAAAGCTTTTATTTTATTGTCAGTTCCAAATTGTCTCTCTCACGTCTCTCCACACACCATTGAGAAAGCAAGAAAAGTAAAACATGTTTAGTCAAGCAAAACAAATCTCCATATTGGCCAAATCAAAACAAACCAGAACACCTCCATCTGTACTCTGAGATCATCAGCTCTTTATCAAGGGGTGAGTGGTATGTTTTGTTGTGGCTGGACATTGAATACATTGGATACACTATGCTCTCAATGGAGCGATACTATGAACCACGGAACACCAATGATCCTGGAAGAATTAAAATGACAACTAATTCAAAAAGCCATGGAAAGAGACATGGTGGGCTTAAACGGATCATAGAACATCCTTAATGGCGACTTGCAAGCTAGAGGTAACTCAGAAGACATATTCAGGGACATATATGACCAGAAAAGGATGTGATCTTGTTATGTAATGAGGACTGAAAATTAGCCAATCAAGTGTGACATTAATACACACTGAATCAGAGTTAGAAAAGGCCTTAGTGACTATTGGGCCCAAACCATATCTGAACAATAATATCTTCTATAATATTCCTGAAAATTGGTTATCTAGTTTGTGCTTGAAGACCTTTAGTGGAGAGGAACTCACTATTTCCTGGACCACCCTATTCCATTTTAGGACAGAACCAGTTATTGGAAAATTTTTCCTGATATCCAGCCCTCTCAGAGTCTCCATTTGGGTGCCACCTCCTTCAAGGAGAATCTGATAGTTCTCTCAGGAGTTAAGGCTCACTTGCTCCTGAAATTACTTTTTAATCATTTTGTGTGCATTTGATGTTTACTTATCTCTGTACATGTGGAATTCCACATAAACTCCCTGAGGGCAGGAATTGTGTCATTTTTTTTTTTGGCTATCTCTTGCTAACCAGCACAATACCTTGCACATAGAAGTAACCCAAAAATCAATTAACAAGCATTGAATTGAAGCTTAAATCTGCCTCTGCAATTTTCATCCATTAGTCCTAGTTCTATACTCTAGTGCCAAGCAAAAGTAGCTAGGTAATACAATGGATAAAACACTGGACCTAGAATCAGAAAGACCTGGATCCAAACCTATTCTCAAATATTTACTAGCTGTGCGATTCTGAGAAAGTCAATTAACCTTATTCTACCTCAGTTTCCTCTTTTGTAATACAAGATTAATCATAGCACCTTCTCTCTATTGTTGTGAAGATAAAATGAGATCATATTTGTAAAATGTGTTACATCAATGCTATTATTATTAGCTAGTCTAAAAACTCATCCACATGGCAGCTTTTCTTTTTTTGAGGCAATTGAGGTTAAGTGACTTGTCCAGCTAGTAAGTGTCTGAGACTGGATTTGAACACAGGTCCTCCTGGCTCTAGGACTAATGCTCTATTCACCCTGCCACTTAGCTGTACCCTGCACCCTTTAAAAATATTTATTTATTTACTTATTCCTTATTAATTAATTAATTTGTTTTCAGCTTTTTAAATATTTGAACATAGTTTTCAAATCTTCCTGAAATTTTCCCTTTTCCAAGCTAAACTTTCTTAGTTTCCTTAGTAATGTTCTCTCCAGTCCTCTTACCCTTCTGGTTACTCTCTTCTGGATACTCTCCAGCTCATCAACATCTTCTCTAAAATATGGTGTTACAAGCTGAGTACAAACAGGGCTACACAACAGAATCTTCACCCCTCTCCTTTGGAACATCACACTTTTCTTAATGTATTCTCAGATCATGTTAGCTTTTATTGGCTGCCATGTCTCAGTGGTGAGTCCAGAACTTAAGATGTGCTAGGCAGTTAATCAATGTTTGTTGATTGAGTGATTGGCTCATACTAAGCTTACAGTCCCCTGAAACCTCCACATCTTTTTTTTTTTTTTTAAGACAAACTACTCACTGCCATGGATCTTCTACTTCTGAGTTGTTTTGGCTTTTTTTTTAACCCTATGGAAATTAATTTTTATTATATTTCATTTTACTGGGTTTGGCTAGACATTTTAAGCTTTCAAGAATTATTTAATCCCTGAATCTATAATCAAATGTGTCAGGTTAAGACCTGACACATCATCATCAAATCCGTAAGTCATATGAAACTGTGTAAAATATCTAAGTCATTAAAATAAAATGTTAGCATAGGGCCAACCACACATCTCTATTGCTTTCTACTAGAGACCTTCCTCCAGGCTCCATTAATAATGAGTCTTTTTGTCCAATCACTCAACTAGATCCAAACCCACCATCTGTACTATCATACAGCCATATTTCTCTAGCTTTTATCCACAAGGACAGCATGAGAAACTGTCAAGTGACTTGCTAAAATCTAAGCATATTTTGTCTACACCATTCCATTGATCTCCCAGTCTAGTAATCTCATCAAAAGATATCCCAACACCTTAAAAGAGCCAGAGGAAGTCTGCCTGTACACTGGATGAATTCTCTGTTGAAGATCTGTGAAAAGAGTTACACAGGATGGGAAGGCAAGGAGATGTTGCAATATGTCTTAGTGGAGCAGAAACCCTACTGACAAAATTCCAGCTCCAACCAAGCTCCCTAGCTTAGAATGTGGAGATTAGGTTCACATCTTATTACTCAGGAAATTATTTGCTTGATGTAAGAAAGGAAGAAAGGATACAAAATATTTACTCTTATATAAGTTTAATTTAAGAAATTTAAAGTATTTCACAGTGATGGGAGGTTTTTTCAGACAATTCCCCTTGTTTTTCAACTGTTATAGAAATGGAAATTCCATTTTACAAAGGAAATCATTAACAGTGGACTTCATATTTACATGATGCTTGTCTTAAGGGAGCTTACATTTTACCAAATATTCTTACCAAAGAATATTTATGGAAATTTTACATAAATCTGCCAAGATTCTTTAGAGAGTAGCAGCTATCATAAATTTATGGAAAAAGAATATCAATTCAGAGGGGGAGAGTGGAACCTAGAAATTCAGAGGAAACATATGTGGTTCCTCTTCTTGGAAATTAACATCCATGGTCTCAAATATTTACAAACAAATAAACACGAATGAACAGTAAATAAGGGTAGTAAACAAGTAAGACAAAAATAAACAAATACATTAATAAATGATAATACACTGGTAAATAAGAATAGCAAATAAACAAGGCAAGAATATGAGTTATCATTCTGAGATATCAATGAGATTCAATGAAATGGGACCAATGACTAGATCATGGCTAGGAAAAGATTCATCTTATTCATAAGGAAAATATCAAAGAAGAAATGGAATAGCATTGCACATTAAGAACATATACTCATGTGAGAAAATCCATAAACCAAACATGGAAATATTGGAGTGAGGCTCAGTGAGAATAGAATCAGGAGGGAGACTGTAGTAGAAATACAAAACACTTAGAAGGAAGAAAGAGCTGATAAATTAAGGAAGCATCATAAACCTAGCAGGGAGGAGTAATAGAATAGTTAGGGGGTGGTCTTCCAACTATCCAGACACTTAATGGTTTGTTCTCTCTCATGTTCTCTCTCTCTCCCTCTCTCTTCCTCTTTCTCTGTCAACCCCAAATTGCGGCATGAGGAGTCAGACATGACTGAAAAACAACTGAACAGCAACAAAGAAGACAAGACCCAAGAGTAGAACTTTCCATGAAATTCCACTTCCTCTAAATAAGAAACCAGAATTCAAGAACAGCATTGTCTGAGAACTCCCTTCCAGGCCCATGTGGATGAATATATGTAGTTTGTCATGTGCTTCTGCTGCAAGGCAGTCGTTGATGGCTCCTCACCACCTAATTTCCCACTCACACGACCTGCTGCTTGAGCTGTATTTATCCAGAAAAAAAAAATGTAAAAAGGAGAAAGAGGGAGAGGGGACCATGCTCTTGATGAAGCTATCTTACGGCTTGCTAAGCTCTGTGATCAGGGAACTCCCTTGATTAACCCCCTAGATGAGAGTCAACAGAACAACACCACAAGTGCTACCTATGGTTCTGTAATCACGAGACACAAACTGAGCACTAGGTTTCACTTCATTTTGTTTGGGGCTAGAATGGAGTCATCAAGACAAGACATTAGTTAGGAAGGCAACCAAGATAGTCAATGGTCTCAAGTTCATGTTACATAAGGATCAACTGAAGGAAATGGAGATGTTTAAACTGGAAAAGAAAAGAGAGCTGTCTTCAAGCATTTCAAGGACCATCATTTAGGCAGAACCAAAAGCAATGAGTTGAAGTTACAGAGAGGCTAATTAATGTCTGATATGATTTGTAAGGGGAGTATCTATTACTTAATTAGTTATCTAATAGTAGAATGGACTGCCCAGCAGGTAGTGGCTTCTTCTTTCCCAGAAGCCTTTAAGAAAAGGTTGCATGACCACTGGTTGGCAATGCTGTAGAGAAGACTTTTCTTCAAGTATGAATTGGATAAGATGGCAGCCTTCAGGTTTTCTTCCATCACTGAGATGCTATCTCTCTAGTGCACAGCTTGGTTTTAGTGGAGTAGTGACACTGTTGGGAAAAGATGCTGATGATGGTCTGTGTAATGTTACCTAGCTTATGACCACTTGTATTACTATGCTAAGTCTTCTGAGATCAAAGCATTCCACAAACCACGGACTTATTACCACCACACTGGAGAACACTAGTGTTAAAGAGATGGAAGCTTTTGCAGCAGTCAGTCAGTTAACATTTATTAAGCACCTACTATGTACCCAGGCACTGTACTTTGAGTCAGCAAGGAGTACTTTTCACTCATTGAAATCACAAAGAAGAAAACAAAAGACATCCAAAAATGGGAACAAAACTGAGAGCTGGGGTTCTTAACCTGGGAGTCCATGGATGGATTTCAAAGGGTCTGTGAACTTGGATGGGAAAAAATAAACACCTTCATTTTCACTAACCTCTAACTGCATTTTATTATTTTCTTCAATTATTTTAAAACGTTATTTTAAGAAGAGGTTCCAAAGCTTCAGCAGATCTCTCTCTCTCTCTCTCTCTCTCTCTCTCTCTCTCTCTCTCTCTCT
>NW_020954907.1:319777-371474 GCF_900497805.2 Vombatus ursinus | reverse complement strand
CTCTCTCTCTCTCTCTCTCTCTCTCTCTCTCTCTCTCTCTCTCTCTCACACACACACACACACACACACACACACACACACACACACACACACATACACACACACACATCAAGAACCTCAGCCCTGGAGTTATTTCTCTTTGGGAGCTCTCATTTCTAACTTACAGAAAAAATTCTAAATAAAAACCAGAAACCTGAAAACCCAATCCCTGACTAGGCTGAGAAGATGAAAGATATTTCACAATAATGCAAGACTTTTCAAGCCTCCACTCTCTCCAGGCCCCATTACAAGCAGAGAAGGCCCCATGATTAAGCTTAGCTAATTTATCCAAGTCTACCCAGCCAGGCTATGTCCCCATGGGATTAGCATTCAAGGCCTTCCACTCCCAAGAGTGCCAGGCAAACAGAGAACTGAATATTTGAGCAGCTCGCCAAATACTCTGCAGACAGACTGAGAAAGCAGAGCCCAGTATAAGCGTGCCCTTATTATCCCTCCCCAAAGGCTTTTATTTGGCTTCTGGCCCTTACTTCAGCAAGGGAAGGCTGATTCCAGAGAAGGGAGGGAGGCCCTGGGTAAGCTTGCTGAAACATGAAGGTCAGCAGAGAGGTAGATTGAATGTGTGATCATGGTAAGAAACATGGGAAGGCAGGAGAGGGAGGCTAAAGAAAGGGAGGGAGTAGTGGGAAGGACCAGACAGAATTGAAAAGATCAAAGCCAGAGCAAGGCAATGAAAAGGAGAACAAAGCCAGCCCCTGAATGAGAGGCAAGTCAAAAGGATGACAAAAGCCCAAGCCCAGTTTGCCGATGGGCCAGCCTGGATACAGAGAGTCCAGGATAAAGGGTGGACAGAGGAGGAGACGTGGAATTTCCTACGTTCTTGCAGCTGGAGGAATTCCATCCCCGTCAATCTGGTGGCAACACCCAATTCCAAATCTTGTATAAAGAAAGGATCAAATCCCATACATGACAAACTAGCTACAACCTCTTTTTTTGTGTATGATAGCAAAAAACTGGAAACAAAGTGGGTGCCCACCAATTGGAGAATGTCCAAACAAATCAGGGCATAGAAATACAAGGAAGTATTAGTGTTATCAGATGAAAAAAATATATGGAATTCAGAGAAACCTGGGAACATTTGTAAGGACTGATAGTGAGAAACAAGAGAACAATTTACACAATGATTACAACAATGTTAACAATAACCATACTGAAAGGCAAGCAAAAGCTGTGTAATTGTAATGACCTCTCTTAGCCCCATATTTTCCTCGGAGAGGTGGGGAACTATGGGTACAAAATGTTATATACATTTTCAGGTAAAGCCTCTGTGCTGTTTCTTTTTGTTTAACTGTTTTTCTTTGATACACTAGGGGTTTTAATAATGGGGTGGGAACAATGTAATCAGTGACATTAGATCAAGCAGTTTCTGAAAACTCTGGGGAACCGGGATTCAAAATATAAGCATTTACAAAATAGTTGTGAGGAGACATCTAGAAATGCCTAATGTGAAAATAAAAGGTCTCAATAAACATCTAAAACAAAATATTAAAAAAAAAGAAAGTGGAATCCAGGAGCCAGAGGCATGCTGTGGACCATAAAGGATGTTGCTACTACCAGCCCATTTTCAAAATAAGATTGCAACCTTCGGAGACCCTTCTGAGAGTCCTAGCTCCTACTGCCCCAGCAATTTATTATACCAAGACGTGATCATTTCTGACTTAACCCTCTCCACTAGAGATACTCCAAACATTTGTCTTGGGCTGTGCTTACATCAGGCTGAACTGGATGATGAAAAGCAAACAATTCAGTATGTTAGTGAATCAATCATCTGTCTTTTCCCAACATTCTAGCATCTAGGAGTAGAGCAACCAGTGTTTTGGACCATTGACTGAACTTTCCACTTTTCATTCTGAATCAGCATCATGTAACCCCAGCCGCAGCAAATGCAGCCACTGCTGGAGCATTTTAAGGCAACGCTATTCCTCCAAATCAGCAAAAACACTAAAACAGATTAAAGACTTTTTCCTGTAAGTGAAGGAAATCAGTTATTTTTTTTGCTATTATTGGGGAAGGAGCAACTTTTCAAGGTGATGTTTCAGCAATAAGAGAAGAAACTGGATGTGGGGCTTTATCTGGGAACAGGAGGTTTCATTTCAGAATTCATTTCTCATTCACCAGCCTCACACAAGTAGGAAAACGATGCCCTCCCGGTTCATGGAGCTGAGCTAATCCCAGTAATCAGCGATGATCTGCTCTTTCACCAAGGTGTGTTTTTGTTTTTAGGATGGATTTGAATCTTAGTAATGGCTGTACCATGGCCATTAGGGCCATTAGGCACTGGGTCTCTCAGAGATATAGAATGCAATCTCTGTTCTCCCATCCGGTGATAGATGGGAAAGCTGGCTGGGAGCGCTGAATATCTGAATCAATCTGAGAGGAGAATTTCACCCTAATAGTCTATGCCCCCTTCAGCTATTCAAAATCATTCGTCACATTCGTTACAGGCGATCAGCAAATCAAGAAAAAGTGGCAGTTGTTTGGAGGATAGAAGATGCCATTTTTTTTCCAGGGACAAGGCTCACTGGAGTGGAAGGAGGGAGCCATCTCTGAATGTCATTACTCTTTTTATTAACTTCTTCCTGGTCGGCTCCCCTGTGGTTTGTTGACCAAAAGGCACAAAAGAACCCCAGGAAAACCTGATTGATCCTCGGAGATGAACCCCAATGGTTTGCTTTACAGTCTGTCTCTCTGCCCACTCTTGCCATTCCAAAAATTACAAAATCAAATAACCCAGCACAACCCATGAGCATTCCATCAGATCAATGTGAAATTGACTCCCAGAGGAAACTGGAAAAAGTTAGTTCCAGTGTGTTGGACTTAATGTAATCAAGATGAACGTGAGGGGCAAAAGGGGATTACCTCTTTCCAGCATGTGGGATGCTGGGTTACTCTCCCAAAAAAGATTGAGAGGAAGGCCTTTGAGAACATGGGTGCATGTGTGGGTGCTTTTTAAAATTCACAGCAAGTTGTGAACATCCTGAAATGAAGGTGCGCAAGTGATATTTCATTAGGTCTTATTAGGTGAGTGATTTTATTAGCTCACCCAGTAGCTTTTAAGTCTAAGGAAGTTAGACAGCAAAGCCTTTAATACTGGCTAATACATTAGTTAGATTTCCTGTTCCATGTCCTTTATCTAGGTGACTAAGAAGTACAAGATGTTACATTTTTTCTCATAAAAAATATAATAGGACTGGCTTTCTTCTAATGGAAATGGAGAAGGAATGAAGAACACGTGTCACGTTTATTATGGAGCCAACAATCTAATGTCTGGACTGATGGCTCATTCCCCAAGTTGGCCAAGTTCTCGTTTATTTCCTTACCAGAAGAGCAGCTACAACTCTGAATTATTTAATTTAATTTAATTCACATACTCTTGTCACCACCCAAACTGTGGCCCTCATGTTCCTCATTTATGGCACTTGATTTGCCTGTCTGTCCCCCATTACCTAGGAGGCAGTCCCATCTTTCTTCCACTTCTTAAAATTTCTTGTTTCCTTAAAAATTTAGCTTAAATGCCCCCTTCTACATGCCTTTCGTTATCCCCCACATTGCTAGGGGGATTATCCCCTCAATTATCTTGAATCTGTTTTGTATATATGTGTTTATGTGTCTCCTCTGACTGGAATGTAAGCTCCTTAACTGGTAACTCTTGCTTTACGTCCTCATCATTTAGTACAGTGACTGGCACCTAGATGACATTTAATAAATGTTTGCCAATTAAATGACTAGGGTAGGCTCTACAGCTGTAAAGACGAAAACAAAATAGTCCCTGTCCTCAAGGAGCTTACATTCTAATATAAGTTATCCTTACCTTTACCAATTGGTATTCGTATCTGTTCTATTTTGTACTTTAAACTGAAGAAAATGGGGGCAAAAAAAGAGAAGAATTTCTTATTCTGCCTTCCTAATTCAATCTAATATTCAGAATTGCATTAGGAAGAGAGCTGGCAGCTAGTGTTAACTGCAAGGCACAGAGTAATGCATTCCTTGGGGCCAGCCCCAGCCTAGAGCTGCTTTTTGCTTCTGGGTGGCCGTACAAAATGGCCTTGGCAACAAATGACTCATGTAGCCATCCACTCAGGAGATAAGGGCTTTGGATAGGACTGATCAGATTTCCGGTAGTGTGATATTATGGGGAAAAAAAACCCAACAACAAAAACAAAAACAAACATTCCCCTCCCCCCCAAAAAAACCAAAACGCACCACCCCAACAAACAAAAGCAAACACACTGGCCTGGAACTCAAGAGACATTGGTTCTAATCCAATCTCCAATGGACTTATTATATATCAATTTAACTTTCTGGGTCTCATTTTACTCATCAGCAGATAACGAGTTGGAATATATGATTTCTATTGAAAGGATCAAATGAAAGGATATAGTCTTTTGTTCCAGTGCTGAAGGGCATTTTTACATTTAACCACTAGGTGACGTTGCTAGATACTAACCTAATCCCATTTAAGAGAGGATCAGATCCTGTGAAGTCACACATTCATTCTATTGGTGATGTACTTCATTCTCCTAAGGGGAAGAGGGGGAGGGGTGGGGGAAGTACCAGGCTCTCTACTCTTAACACACAGTAGGTGACCATCTATTGCTTGCCTCTCTTTTCAGGTGCTAGTCTGGTTAGCCTGAAGGATGTGGTTAGTGTGAATTTATCCAATCAGAAGAATAAGCCTTGGGTTTCCTCTCCACTCCCTGAAAAAATAACAACAAAACCTGCCTCCCCTGAATTAACTGTATTCCCCTTTCCTGATTTTCGTGACCTGGACGAAATGATTACCTTTCAGGGAAAAACAAACGCTTAGCTATCATGCTCAGTACTGTCTGCCTTAGAAAAAGTAAAAGCAATCAATAAAGCATAGAGTGCCTACAACACAACTGTGCTTACAGCTTCTCCTAAACTCTGGCCATCCCAAGGTAGCAGGTAAGTGCACTTGTGGCATCTAGTGGAATGTGTTATTGGATGAAAGACTCAGGAACTCCGGGTCCCAGGTTTAGTTTTTCTCTGCGGCTACGAATGTGACCCTGATGGGCTCTATTCTATTTTGTAATGTCTCTCATTCCTGTTTCCTCCTGTCCTCTGACACTTGCCACCGTGCTGGGACAGGCTCATTATGCCTCATTTCTGGACTATGGCAATAGCCTGCTCAAGTCATCCTCACTCCAGTCCATCCTCCATTCATCTGCCAAAGTGGTCTTCTTAAAGCACAGTTCTGACTGTGTCATCACCCTTATTCAATAAGTTTCAGTAGCTTCCTGCTCACACCCAGGACCAAATATAAAATCTTCTGTTTGGCTTTTAAAACCTTTCATGTCCCAGCCCCTTCTTATCTTTTCAATCTTCTTATCCTTACCACCTTCCACATACTCTGGGATCTGGGGACACTGGTCTCCTTCTTGTTCCTCATACAAGATACTGTATCACCTGACTTTGGGCATTTTCACTAGCTATTCCCTATGCCTAAAATTCTTTTCTTCCTTACCTGTCTCCTGGCTTCCTTTGAGTCCCAGATAAAATCCCACTTTCTACAAGAAGCCTTATCCAATACTGCTTTAATATTAGTACCTCCCCTCTGTGATTAACTCCAATGTGTATATATCTTGTTTATACATCATTATTTTCATGTTGTCTCTCCTGTGAGCTCCTTGAGATCAAGGACTGGTTTTTTTCCCCTATCCTATTCCAAGTGCTTAGCACAGTACCAGTACATAGTAGATGCTCAAGAAATACTTGTCAATTTGACTTAAAGTCAGTGCTCTATTGATGTTTGGGACATCTACCAATGTCTGACCATGCTTAGTTCCTCTCTAGTGGAGTAGAGTAGGGGGATGTAGGTAAAAGTGGAAGGGATCAAGAGAGAAATTCTCTAGGCTCAGTCACCATCTTGTCAGTTCTGATCCTTTGTTTTCTCCATCTTCAGTTTGTGATTGACATATCCCCCTCTCTTCTTTCTGCTCTTCTTAGATGAAGGGCCCAACCCAAGGCAAAGTACCACAGTGGGCAGATGGGGAAAGATATTTAATCCCCAGTTACATGGATTGAGTTCTCATCTAGGAATCTTCTTCAGAAGCTGCTGCTTAATCTTTGGTTAAACAGTTGATGATGACAATGTGTTGAGCACCAAACAAATGTTAAATAATTCCTGCAGTTTAGAAGTCCCTGACCTAAACAACTCAACAAAAGAAAAAATAAAAGCGAAACATATGCTTTCCTCCAATTATTCTACATCTCACAGACTTTGGAGCAGTGGTGTCAAAAAGAGAATCAAGGGCCACTAACCATACATAAGCTTATTGGGTCTTTATTCTTGAATAGAGTTAAAGTGGTCCCCTATAAGACCACTGAAATTCCCTGAAGGAAAGGACCATGTTTAGATTGGATCCATTCTAGCCATGGGGTCTGTGATCATTGAGACAGAGATAGCTAGAGTGAATGAATAAATGAGAAAGTGTTTATCTATGATTCTTTGCATGCTATGGAAGTACATCCCTATGGGTACATGTTGACTTAGAAAACCATATATTAACATTATCAATGTTTTACTGTAATTTTATTTATTTTGTTAGATATTTCCCAATTATGCTTTTATCTAGTTTGGGCAGCACTTGATAATGTTATGAGCCATTTGGTTGTTACCTCTAAGTCTAGAAGATGATAGGCTTATAGCAGAAAAAAATAGCCTTAAAATCATCTGATTCATCCCACTCCCTTTTATATTGGAGGAAACTGAGTCCAATAGATACTAAATGACCTACCCAAGGTCGCAAAGCAATAAATAGCAGAGGTGAGATTTGACCCTAAGTCCTATCCCTAGGTCCAGTACTCTCTCCATTATTAAATTTTCTCTTGTCCCCTACGAAGATCTTTGTCATATGTGAACTGAACTTGAATAAAGTGATGGGCTTTGCTCCAAGCCCCTGGTTGGGCAACTGAGAATATTAGAACATGTGCCCTAAATTTTTGAAGAATAGATTTCCAAAGATTCAGAAAAAGAGAGAACTCATGGCATAAAATCCTACAAGGACAAATCAGCTCTAGAAGGACAATGCTTTCAAGAATCAGATTATGAAAATGCAAACCGAATGGAAAGAATAAACATGTATACAGGTCCTACTATGTGCTAAGCACTAAGTCACTTTATCTCTCAATACCTCCAGAAAAATCTCTGAGATCTTAGAGGAGTTGCTCTTCTACATCAATGGAAGGAGCTCATCACATAAATAAAATCACATCTGGACCAAAAAAGGAGCTAGGAATGGAAACAGGAAGAATATAAATGAATAGGACAGAACCAGAGCAACAATGTCAAGAAAGGTGAAGGTTGGGTTTAGCTAAACTTGGTGATGAATGTGTTTTTTAGGGAAAGTGGAATAGGACCCATATGCACCAAAAATATATGTCGCAGCAGGTCTTTTTATGGTAACAATGATCTGGTAGCTAAGGGGGTGCCAGTTAGTTTGGGAATGGCTGAACAAATAATGTTATATAGCTGTAATGGAATGCAGTTTTATGAAAGATAGTTTCAGAGAAATCTGGGAAGACTTATATGAACTGATTCAAGTGCAGTGAGCAGGATCAGGCAGGTTATGCAGTAACAACAACATGATAAAAACAAACAAACTTCTTTTAAAGACATAAGAGCTCTATCAACACAATGATGAACCAGGATTCCCGAAGATCAATGAGGAAGCATTCCTGACAGAGGGGTGATAGATAAAAGATGTGAAACAAAACATGCATTTTTTGGGCACGACCAACAAAGGAATTTGTCTGGCTTGATTATACATATTTATTACAAGGGTTTTGTTTATTTTTCCAGTGGGAGCCGGGATTGAGGAGAGGAAATAAATACTTGTTATTAAAAATAAAATATTTTTAATGTGCTTTAAGGGTTACAAAGTGCTTGTCTCCCCATAATTCTGTGAGAAAGGGAGTTTAGATATTTTAAACCTAATTTCACATATTAGAAGACTGAACCTCGGAAAGTAAATTTATTGTCTAAGGTCACACAGCACTTTATTGGCAGAGCCAGGATGAAAACCTTAGACAACTGATTGCCAATCCAATGCTTTTTCCACTTTACAACTATTGTCCCTAGGGGGGAAAAAAGAGAAAAATCAATTTGCAGAAACCATTTATTTGAAGTTAAGATTTAAATATCTTCAAAACACTGTGCTAGTCTCTGCAAAGCATGCAAAGGATCATAGATAAACACTTTCTCATTTATTCATTCACTCTAGCTATCTCTGTCTCAAAGATCATAGGTGACCCCATGGCTGGAAGGGATCCAATTTAAACATGCTCCTTGCCTTCAGGGAATTTCAGTGGTCTCACAGGGGGTCACTTTAACTCTATTCAAACTCTATAACCCAATAAGCTTGGTTGGGTGCCCACTCACCCTCTGTAACAGAGGCAGATTGTAAAAACACAATTTCTAAGGGAATGAAGTGAAAAAACATTTTCTGCAGAAACCTGGCTATTACATTTAAACCTCATGCATTATCCCCTGGAGTTGGAAACAGGAGAGATTCCTGGCTGATTGTAGGCGAGTTAGATTAGCCCTTTCACCCAGAAGAGGAGAGGCAACATGGAACAGGGTGAATATTTCTGCTTTAGATTCAGAAAACATGGATTCAAATCTCACTTCTGGTATTACTGACTGTGTAACTTTGGACAAGTCATGTAACTTATCTGGGCCTCAGTGTCCCTAATCGATAAAATTATGAGATTGAAATCCATAGCTTCTAAAGACCTTCCTAGCTCCACAACTATGATTCAATGGCATGCAGAGAGAAAGCTAGAGTAAATGAATGAAAAGAAAAACATTTATTAAGCCCTTACAATATGTATTGGGAAAATAAAAAGAAAATTGTCAGTCTTTGTTCTCAAGGAACTCACATTCTAATTGGGAGAGAAGAAACAGAAGAGGGTTTAGACACAGATCAATTGGAAAAACCCTATAGACCGTAGGGTACAATGTCAGGACAGGTGGTAAAGTCTGGTGGACCTCTGTTATCATAAGGATTGTAATTGATGAGTTGCTTATATAAGTAATACGAATGGCCCTATCTGTGAGGTCAGGAAAAGAGGAGGGGGAGAGGGAAGCTTCCCATCAGGATTGCTTCTGTTGGGCCTGATGGATGGTATCTAAAGTGATTAATGGAGAGCCATGAGTATAGGCCCTGACTCTAAAGGAATCCTACAGATCCTGTGTTTAGCCTTATCGCATCTATTTGTGATTGCGGCATCCAAACATGTGAGGTTCATTCATTCTAGAATGGAGCCTTCATCTCCTTCACTACAAAACTGCAGAGCTCCCAACATCCACAGATCATTTAGAAGTTGCTTAGGATTTAGCTACATATGCACACGGCCTCATTTTCCCAAACCAGGCCAAAGTTGATCCCTGGGAGTGTGATGAGGCAGAGAGCATATGTTTTTTTGGATTGTTTTTGTATGATTTCTACTAGTGATTGGCATGCTATTAATAAAACCTATAGCCAAGCAGCCTGATGCAGTGCAAAGAATGCCTCATAGTCAGAGGACTATGGCATGAATCTGAGCTCTGCTACTCACTACCTACATGACCTTGGAGAAGTCTATAGAATGAGAGGATTATACCAGATGACTCCTAATGGTTCCTTCTGGCTTTATATTTGGATAGGGCAGGATTGTAGGGTAAGATTGAAAGTCTTGCAGGCCTTAAAGCAATGACTGCGAATTTTGGCCACCCAGTAGCTGGTAACTGGTGAGAGTGCTTGATAAGTCTCCGTTCTTTGCCTCCAACAGAGGCCGTAGACTTACCTTTGTTCAGTCTCTGATAGAAGCAAGTAAGAACTGAATTTCTTAGTTAGTTCTCATCCCCAGTCTAGGAGAAATCAATCAACCAACAACCAGCAAGGCACAGGGAATACAAAGACAAAAAAAAAAAAAAATCAAACAATCCCTGTCCTCAGGGAGCTTACATTCTGTTGGGGGAAATACCATACAAACATATAAATACAAAATATATGCAAAAGATAGGTGGGGTGCACTAGCAGCTGGAGCTGGTGTGGGAATCAGGTAAGGTTTCAGGTGGACTGAACTTTGGAGAAAAGATAGATTTCAGCTTACAATAGGTTCCTTACTTTGGGAGGCGCTGGGTCCAGATATAGAATGGAATGTGTTGTTGATGTAACATGCAAATAATGCTTCTGATTTTATTATCTTTTACCTAATTCAATCAAATGTTTTACACAGGCTTTTGATGGAGGTTGACTTAATGAGACACTATGTCCTCTGGTGGATAGGAGTTGCCAGTGGGTGGGGACAGTGAGTTGTAAGAGATCAGATTGGTGATTACACAAAATGATACCAGCAGCCTGATGACAAACAAGAGAACTAGACAATCATCGGAGGGTGGAGCCAAGGGGTAACTGGTAACCAGTGCCCTGAGATTCTGACAGAGAAGAATAGGCAGGTTGGTGAATACCAACAGAAGTCCTTGATGTTACATAGACCATAGTTCATATGGGCTTCCATGAGCAAAGACTAAGAATTCTACAGCTTCTGCTAGGGATGCAGATCTTTTATTTATTTATTTTTTTTGCATCTGTATGAAGAGGGTTTCCTCTTCATTGTCCAAAAGTCAACATCATAATTATGAAAATAAGGGAGTTAAAAAAATATCAGTGGCATTCTCCTAGGAGGGAGATCACTCTTCAACTGTTTCCTTTGTTAATCTGCTTTTCCATACGAGATTATAATATCCCTGAGGGTGAGGATTTGGGGTTATACTCCTTCTGTAGCCCATTTGTGCCTATCATAGTGCTAGATACACAATAGGTGTCCTTAGAATGCCTTGATTTATTAGAAAAGTGTTACTGAGTCACTTGGTCACATTGTGTGACCCAAGAGTATACCTCTTTACCACCTCAGTAACTGTCTTTTCTTTGAGCTGTGCTTATTGATTGAATATTAATGGTAAATTTACTGCTGGAAGCTTATGAGCTGGAGTTTTAGGAGTGTAGACCAATAGAGTACCTTGAAGAAAAGTTACCTGCCCTACTCCTGAAGACTCAACCCGTAAGTTCACGTTGGGAGGTGGAGTAGCCACAAAGTGGTCTCTTCATACGAAACAAGGGAAGTTGTTAAAGTCTGGCCTCAGATATGTATGACCCTGGACAAGTCACTTAACCCTTTTTACCTTAGTTTCCTCATCTATAAAATGAGCTAGAAAAGGAAATGGTAAACTACTTTAATATCTTTGCCAAGAAAACCCCATATGGGGTCATGATGAGTCAAACACAACTGGAAAATGACTGAACAACATATGGATGGAAATGCAAATCATCTTTGTGATTTTATTTTGTCTTCTGCAACCTTGAGGAACTTGATGTACTATGTCAATTCATTGATACATTTTAATATTCTAGTTATCTTGCCATGATGACTATCATAAGACAGTAGAAGAAATTACTTGTAGGTCAAATAATGTTGGCAATAAGTGCCCTTGTTTTGTAGCTGCTTGTAGTAAAGTGCTTTGAATCTTTCTCCTTTGGATATAATTCGGGCTCTTGGTTTCAAGAGTATGATTTTTATTGTGTAAAGTAAATTCCCTCTCTTCCTTGTCTTTTAAGTTTTTTTTTTTTCATCATGAACAATTCTTAGGTTCTGTCTGAGGCTTTCTCTACATCTACTGATATGATCACATAGGATTATTGTTGACATGAACATTATATCACATTCAGAAGTTCAATAAGTTGGCTGTGGGGTGATGAATTTGGGGGCACCAACAACTCTCAAAGATAGGTTACCAAGTCAAAAAGGAGTTGTGATTTACATCAATGGGGAGAATTCCCAGTTTGGTAGTGGGAAGAATGCTGTTCCTCAAGTGCAGAAGAGACCAGAGTTCACATTCTGCCTCTGACACATAAGCTATGTGACAATGGGAAAGTCACTTAACCTCTCACAGACTGTTTTTTCATATATAAAAATAGAATGATATCAGGATTGCTTACTTCACTGGGCAGTTGTGAGAATCACATGGATTAATGTGTGAAACATTGAGCATCTATAAGAACTGCTTTGATTGTATCCTGTAGATTTTGAGATGCAGTATGATTTATTTTTATCTTCATAATTTTATTATTATTTCTCATTTAACTTCATTACTGTTTAACAGATTTCTGTTGATTTTTTGTACGATTTACTCAAGAAAGAACTATATAAATAGAAGCGAATATTTCTCATACCAACAGAAGCACAGATCCTCAAAATAAGGATGATGTAACATATTGATAGGGGCAGCTAGGTGGTGCAGTGGATAAAGCCCTGGGCTTGGAATTAGGAAGACCTGAGTTCAAATTCTGCCTCAGACACTTTCTAGCTGTGTGACTCTGGGCAAGTCACTTCACCCCAATTTGCCTCAGTTCCTCATCTGTGAAATGGGGACGCACTGGAGAAAGAAATGGCAAACCACTCTAGTATCTTTGCCAAGAAAATCTCATTTACAAAGTCTGTGGGGTCACGTAGAGTTGGACACAACTAAACAACTGAACAACAACAACGACAATCACATTGATAATTTCATTAATATTTAACCACATGGTTATAGTGACTTTTGGGTAGTCAGAACTGGCCCCAGCTGCCATTATTCTCTTTTCCTCATGCCTGGTAGAACGTTCTATCTATAGCCACCACACACATACAGTGTCCCACTCTTTCTCTTCCTTAGTTCTTTGACCTGGCACTGGCAATTTAGAGCTTTGCAGCAATGGTGTTACAGGATCTTAGCCCCTGGCAGGCTTTTGTTCCTAAGGACATGTGGCTGCTCCCTTGATTGTCCTAGCCAAGGCAAATTTCTACAGCCTGGAGCTAGAGGTTCCACAGCATTGAAAAGAAGGTATGTGTGTTGCAGGGTGGGGCACGGTAGGGTCTAAGAGTGGGTTTTTCTGTTAGCCTGTATCATGTCCTTGAGTCTGCTATTAAAACCTTACTGCTGGTAGCATGGGAAGTAGAAAAGAGGTGTTGGGTGAGCTCAGAGTCAGTAAACATCAGTTTTTAGGGTTTGTTTTTTTATCCTTCTTTTGTATTTTAGATGTCCCAGACCATAGAGGCAGCAGACATTGCTTTATCTCTGGCATATACATTCTGTTTTGGAGAAGTCTGAGATTTTGTGGGAATCAAAGAAAATGTCTATCCCTTTTTCTTGTTGCTCATATGACCCAGAAATCTTTAGGTGCAAATAATTTTGTCCCACGTTTTCTCTCTTAGTAGAGGCAAATTTGTAACATTGAGCATCTATAAGAACTGCTTTGATTGTATCCTGTAGATTTTGAGATGCAGTATGATTTTTTATCTTCATAATTTTATTATTTCTCATTTAGCTTCATTTCTGTTTAACAGATTTCTGTTGATTTTTTGTATGATTTACTCAAGCTATAGTTTCCTTCTGGTTTTACCGCAGACTGAAGTCTAGAATAAATAGCATGCATAATTTCTGCTTTTTAGAAATTTACCAGAGGCTGTTTATTAAGAAAATCTATCATATTCAATTCAGTTTAAAAAAAAGAAAAAAAAAGACTTACTGTGTCAAAGCACTAACATTACAGTAAACTATAACTCAGAAGGCAATTTTCATGACTCTTATTTGTAGAAATTGATTAATCAATGCTCTGTACCTATGTGAAAGGTAGAATTGATAAGAGCTTGAGAGAAGAGAAATTCTAGTCTTCAGACTTCTAGCTTTGCAAGAGAATATTCTTTTCAGGTCCCTAAAGGGAAACAAAGACTCTGAGAGGATGCCAATATGTAAAGGAGCCAACATTTTAATTGTGTCCTATTTCCAGCTTAGTACACTAGGGATTTCTGAGAATTTCCTTTTTAGTGAAATCTGGAACTACCATGTCATTTCTTGAAGCTGGAAGCTGGAAGACCAGGATCTTTCTCCCAAGCTCTCATCAACAATGCCCTTCATGAAGGCGTGGAACATTGACTAATCAATTTCCACCAATGAGAAGAGTCTTTGCAAGTGCTCTTTGAGCTGTAGATTATATTCCAAAAAACAAAAATGTGATCCTAACTTCTCTCAAGGAGCTTACATTCTCTTGGAGAAAACAGTGGGAAAGCATACACATACATACATACATACATACATATATATATATATATATCACAAAGAGTAAGGACAGAGAAAGTGTTAATTAATGGGGATAGGAAATTCAGAGATGTCTTTATTGAGAAGATGACACTGATGACCATTTTGTGAGAGTGAGAGTTCCAGTCACACTAAAAAGAATATTTATTTCCTGATTCTTCCTATTTAGGTCTCTCCATATAGCTGTTATTTCTGGTTTATTTAAAAATTCATATGAATAATTTCTGTATTATTTTTTTTTAAATTAAATCTAAATAATTTTATGTTGATTATGGAGTATTGAAATGTCCTTCCCCTCCTCCTCCTCATTACATTTTGTCTATTTCTCTTTGGATTACTATTAATATTTCTTTTAAATTTGTCAAATTGTTTGTTGCATCTCAAAGTTAAAATTGTTAAATATGCATTATCCCTACATATACATTTTCCTTGAATAGGTACTGTAAGCTGCAAGTTAATGTATTTAGATTTGGAAAGGAGCTTAGAGGTCATCTAGTCCAAGCACCTCAGTGTACAGATGGAGAAATTGAGATTCAGTGATTGCCGAATCTCACAAAAGGATAAAGGTAGGTCAGTTTAGTAAGTCAATAAAGTTATTCCACATCACTTAAGGTAATAAGATATTCAATCAACTGTTCTTAGTCCCAGCTTGAGACTGCCTTTGAAAGACATTGGTAAAATGAAATAATGCCATATGGGAAATCTGTTCCAATTGGCTGAGGGATCTCAATACATTCATTGAGTCCCATATAAAAATATCTAGTTAGCTGGAATCAAGGAGTTCCAGTGAGTAGCAAGCCAAGAAAAAAGATGATTTGGGGAATATCCTTGAGAAGGAAATTCCGGGATTGGGGAGTGGGGCATGGGAAGGAAAGACCTTAACTTTGACCTTGGTCCAGGTCTCCTTCCCAATGCTGACCTCTACATCTTAGTTGGATGAAAATCTTTTGAACTTCAAGGAGTCTGGATGCTGTTGGATTCCCTGTTCTTCTATCAGTGTCCTAGTGATATTCTTCCATAATTTGATGGCAGTGTTTGCATTGAGAATCAAGGAAAGACTGGACATAGATTAAAGACTCCATAAAGAACCAAGGAAAAAAAAAAAAGACAAAACAAACAAACAGAAAAATATTAGGCCCAAAATGGAAATTTTTGAGTGATTCACCAAGGGAAAAACAAAGATTTCACAAAAAGGAGCTATGAGTTGTCTCTTTGTCACATAAACTTGAGCCACTTTCCCTGGACCCTGTATTTATTTGTGAGAAAGCATTGTCATGGACTTTGGGAGGATGTTTTGTTCTACTTGTTCTTACTATACCATCTTCATAAATACCTCTTCCTAAAAGCTACTTAAGGCTGATGACTAAAATATTTTTTGGCCGAAAATCTTTAGGATGGAGGAAAGTTGGTGGGAACTCAAACTGATTGCATTAGACAATCACCTCCAACTTCTCAGGTATATCCTAGAACAGAGACAGAGAGAGAGAGAGAGACAGACAGAGACAGAGATACAGACAGAGACCATCAGAGAGAGATGGACAGAGACAAAGACACAGAGACACAGGGACAGACACAGCCTTGCTCTGGACCCAAGACGTGTCTGTGACAATGGGAATGAGGATTAGAATCCTCTGAGTTTATATGGACTACAAAAATACTAAATAAAATCTAAGATCAGAACCCAGATGAGGATATGATTAGTCTCTTTTCAAAAGCTGTGATGTCTATCCATCTACAGCCTTTTTAGGCCATGTCCTGATAGTGAAGGGAGTACCTAAGAAAAGCAATGCACCTGAATTTCTCATTAAAAGAGTTACAAAATGAAATTTTAAAATCCACCTATATATACAGGAAACTCAATGCATGCCAAAAGATGTAGATAACTTTTAGACCAACATCTTAACTTTAATTTATCATGGAACTGCAAAGTAAAAAGAAGTAAATAATATCAGATAAATAAAATCAGATAATTAACAAATTATCTGATGTTATTTATCTGTTTTGTAAATTAATCTGATAAATAATATCAAGTAAATATCATATTGAATTCAAGTCTCCATAGTTAAGTGCTAATAGAACATGGGGACATACAGAGTCTGGATTTGTCAAAAAGCATCTCAATCTCCTTATATGTCCTAGGAATAGCCAATAGACAGTGCCCCAAATACCTATATTTTCCTGCCTCAATAGCATAGCGTGGGGGTGGAAAGGAGGAACACGTGTTCATTCCTATGTTTCCATTCCTCTTTTTCTGAAGACCATACTAAATCTGGAAATCCCATCACCTTGAAACTCACATCTGTTGACATCTGAAGAAACCTCTTCCCCAATTCTTAACTTGACCCCAGCTTTAGAGTTCCATATCACTAGAGACATTCAGGTGGAGTCAATAGTCAGTAAATAAATGTCTATTAAATGCTCATTATGTGGACACTAGATGATCACTTTTTGGTGATGTTGTAGAGAGATTTCAGGTATTAGATGATTTCTAAGGTTTCTTCAGTTCTAAGATTTTGAGATTCCGTGATGCAGATGATTTATGAAATGTCTCCCTGACAGAAGACAGGATAGCCCCAAGGCACTTTGTCTTCCATTGATTTCTGTACTCCTGCTGTCACCATGCTAGGACCTGGATACAGGATTGAATAGGAAGAAGAGTTATGTGACATTCATGAAAATTGTATAGAATTTTGTTTTTTATTTTATTTACAAACTTATGAAAATTATACAACATAATTATTCCAAGATAATTACAGACAAAAACCCTCTCTTTTTAAACATTAATATACCTTTAGTGAGACATGGTTGAATTGAGATTTTCATCAAGGTAGTATTCACACTCAGGATATTAACAGTTCCATTGAAGAGCTGTTCCATTCACTATCATATAAAACCCTTTTATATACATATATATTAAGACTTTAATTCAACTTTATTTGATTTAATTGACTTTTATTTACTTTGAAATTATATGATAAATTGAAATTAAGAAGTCACTCTAAAGGTTTATATATTTTGACATGAAAATGGGTTTATTATATGAAATGTATTGATGTATTTTAAAATTTCATTTTGTAACTCATTATGGAAATTCAAGCCATTCACACTTAGTTTTATGTTAATTTTTGTTTTTCTGGTAATTTCTTCTCTATCTTTTGTTTTAATTCTTCTCTCTCTTCTACAACTTAAATTATTTAATGAAGCAAGCTAATAAAAAAGGGGGTCAAGCCTGCAGGGAATCTAATGAATTAGTGAATTAAAATGCAGAAATCTGAAGGCAACCTCGCTTTAGACTCACACTGTCTAGTTGAGAATAGCCAAAAATGTTTTATCCTATTAAAATATGCACAAAATAAGTGTGGGTATAAGCCGTTGTTTTAAAGATTTACTTGGGTAAAGCATCTTTCTATTTGTTTTTATTTTATGAGCCTGGGTCTCACTTCTCTCTCCAAAAAACAAAAGCATTAAACCAGATGGTTTCTAAGGGCCCTTTCAATCTGAAATTTCATAATTCTAAATCTTGTGGCCCTGAGCAGATGTTTCTGGAAAAGTCCTCTTGCCCTTTGTAAATTTCAGACCAAGATAAGCTTTAACAAGGAAAGAAGGCCTTCTTTTTAGTTCCTTCTCAATCACGGCCAACACTTTTGACATTTGCTACCTATGTGACCATGGTCAAGTCATTTAATGCCCCTTGGTCTCATCTATGAGATGAGGAAGTTGGACACAGTGGCCTCAGGTCCTTTCCTTTTCTAGATCTATGATTCTATGAGCTATTCAGGTTAAGTGGCATTTTTCCCTTGGTGTATTGTATGGGGCAGAAATGTCATGCCTGCTACTAGAAATGGAGGTTCAGAATTCTGTTTCCTTTGTGTGCTCAACCAATTTCTTTCTCCAGATTCAAGTCTATAATGGCCCTGGATGTCTATCTTTTCTACTGATCTGCTAAATATGGTCCTAGGAGAGAATATATAGATTACTTTTTATTCCTGTAGTTCATTTAAAAACAAAAACAAAACTTACTTGGAGTGGATATGGAATGGATTAGAAAGATGGCCAATTTGTCTGCTGGACCCTGGATTGCTTTGTCGTAGCAGCTCTGAGAAGAGTGACAGGGGAAATGAGAGTCTCATATGTGGCCTAAGTGAAAGCACTGACTCTATATTTAATTTTATAGTGTGTCAGTTAAGCTGTACTATATTAAATGAAAAAGAAATTCCCAGATCCATCAAGCAGTGACCTCTGAATACAAAGCAGCAAGAAAAGCAGTTTTCAGAATAAAGCATCGATATATTTTCAAATCCTGGCAGCAATGTGGGGTAGATAGCAATGGATGATATTGAGGCTCTCATTCATTCTCATGTAAACTCAAATCTAACCCCATCTACACATCCCCCGCTTCCTTTCCTTTTCCCTCTCAGTTTCTATTCTTACCTTTGTTATCCATCCCAGGCCTCCTCCCAAACTCCTGGGTCTTCCTCAATCCTCATTACTGATATTTTGTTTTCAGTTTCTCTCCTAGAGCTGACTACAGTAGAAGTTTGCATTCCTTTCTTCTCCAATGTCCAAAGCCCTCCATAGCTTGTTCCCACTTAATTTTTTTAACTCCCAACCTATCAGTTCCCAAGAATCTCTCCATTCAGGATGGAATCCCGCTCATATTCCATTCTCATGGTTTCCATCTCCCTGATAGAATATAAACTCCTGGAGGGCAAAAATAATTTTATTTTTTTCATCATACTCCTAGCATCTAGTATGTAGTTGGAATTTAATAAGTGTTTCTGGGATCTCACCATATTTGGTGCTGGATTTAATCACGACTCAGAACTCCTGACCCACTCACTAGCTTTAACCTCTCAGTAGCAGGAATTGCAGGCATTTGCCATAAGCCCAGAAAGAGACTTGTTAAGATGCATAAAAGTAGGAATTTGAAATTAATTTTTGTTCTTACCTTTACCCCGTCTTTCATTTGCGTGGGAAACCAAAGGATCTTGGAGCACCGGGGAAAAAAATACAAAGGTCCTGAGATCCAACAACTCTTGTGGTTGTGTCTTTGACAGTGCCTACTCCCACATGAAAGATGATATTTGAGATCATAGTACTCCATAAGATATTTACTGGGAAAGACAAATGCTTTCTTACCTTAAGTCAGATAGTTGTCTGGGAGAATAGACTGTAATTCAACACAAGACAGAATAGATTAAAAAACAGATTACCTTTAAATGAGCTCTAATTAATTGACTGTCTATTCTATGTTCCAAAGGGTCTTGGCTTCTAGAGGGAAGAATATTTCTGGGGGGGAAAAAAAGTCCCACACAGCTAAGATTCTGAGAACTAATCAATTTGGTAAAATGGGAAAAATGGAAAACTTAAAAATCCCAAAGCTGGAGTCACTAGATGAGTTTAAGTCCTGGATTTGTCATTTGCTGCCTTCCTGACTTTGGGCAAGTCTTTTTACCTCTTTGAGCCTCAGTTTCATCATCTGGTTGATAGGGTTTTAAATTCTAAGGCCCCTTTTAGCTTTAGACCTATTATCCTATGAATTTCCTTCTTTATGAAGGAAAAGCAGCTAAGGGCTTTTCACTTTGTGTAACGCCAATATGTAAAAACACCGAAGCTTAAACCTCTGCATCCTAAGCTAAGAAGAGATGGTGAAGCCCATTCTTCTTTTTAATAAAGAATAAGGAGCTTCTGGTCTCAACTAGTTCGTGGGAAAAGAAATGGCTGGTAGAGAATTTGGCACCAGGGGGCAGGCCAACCCTGTATTATGGTAGGACCCTAGTAGAATGTAAAAGCCTCAAGGTCAGGCACCCTTTTGTCTGTGTTTCCCTAGTCCCTAGCACAGTAGCGTGCACATGATAGTTACTTAATCCATGCTTATTGGATTAGATACAGATCAGTCTGGATTAGTCCCAGAGCTGCAGCTAGAAACCTGGGAGGCCCAGTTTACCATTTCTCTATTCACTAAAGCTCCTATGAACAAGCTTTTTAGCTGCCAAACCCAGAACAAAGGCATTATCCTTTGTGAGAAGAGGGGTCATAAGAAAGAAAGGGTGGAGGGAGGGAACTGAAGATTGATGACTTTGAATAAGATACTTCCCCTTTTGGGACTCACTTTCTTCATCTGGAAAATGAGAGGATCAGACTTGAAGGGAGTCAGGTCCCTTCCATCTCTAATGTTGTGTGTAGGGAGGCTCAACACCTACATATCACCCCAATTTTGGGACAGGATCCCCACATCATCCTTTCTTCCAAAGATAACCTGAGGTCTTTCAGCTCCAATGATGAACTGCTCAAATATTCACACTGTGCTACCAACACCCAGCTTCAATAGAAAGATAGTATTTTCAAACCATTTTCCCTTTGTTTTGTTGGGGGGGGTGGTGCGCCACCTTTTGAATCATGCAGTATTTGAAATCTATTTCAGGAAACTCCTACAATCCTTCGGAAGTGCTGAGCATCCCATTCCAGCTCTGTGGGAGCCGCCAGGGTTGGTGGTGCTGCTTCAGCCAAGGGCAAGACTGCTACCAATCTGTTTCCTAAAAGACAAGCCTCTTCTTTTGTTGATGTCAAACCTACCTCCTAAAATAATAGTATGCAAGAGTTGGAAGAAAGAGCCATAGCTATCTAGTCCAACCTGATCCCGAACCAGAATGCCCTTCTCCATTATTCTGGGCAAGCTGTCAATCAGCTGCCACCTGAATGCCAGCAATGATGGGGAGCTAGCTCACTATCCCTCCTCCCTCTGTTTCTTCCCCCACCCGGGCAATCCACTCCATTGTTGAATTCTTCTCAGGAATTAGAATTTTTTATTCACATTGTATTAAAATCTGCCTCCCTATATCACTCATAACCTTTGGTTCTAGTTATGCTTTCTGAGGTCAAGCAGAATATGTCAGTCACCTCTGTTCCCACGGGCAGAATCTCTTGATCTTGTACAAGATTCACTAACACATATATAGCCCATTCAGAAATGGTGTGTAAACTGTTGCTAATAAAACTAGAGTAGCCTCTAAAATTACATCAAAGAGGCTCATTTGGTCATAATAGAAGGCTGGTATCCTGCACATGGTCTGGGGGGCTTTCTTCATCCCAGACACCTAGTACTTGTCAGCATATGTCTAACATCGTCAGGCAAAGAGGTTGCCTGGACTGACCAAGACAAGTAATCCGCAGCACTTGGCAGGTGGAGGAAGCACCAGGACTTAAGGGCTCAAAAAGAAGTGCCCTCTGAAGAACTCCCTTTGCTCTCATTATATACTCATGAAATTGTTGTGGCTTAGTGGTTTGTGTTTCTAGAATTGGAGTCAGGTAAACCTGAGTTCAAATCCTACCTTAGATATATTAGACTGTGAGCCTCTTGAAAGCAGGGACCATTTTTCCCCTTTCTTTGCATTCTAGGGCTTAACAAGGTGCCTGGCATATAATAGACCCTAAATGAATGATAGTTGACTGACATAATGTTAACCGTGTGACTCCGGGCTTCTATATGTCATGTCTTAATTTCCTCATCAGTAAATAGAAGAGGTTGACCTCTAACATTCTTTTCTGGCTCTAACTTTAAGATCCAGTGAAAACTTCTGTAAAGTCGTGACCCATTGACATTAGGACTCTGGTTATTTAACACTTTTATTTCTCAGTGTAAATTAATAAATTGGTATTTTAATTTCTTCCTTTTTTGTATATTTGTTTAGTTTATCATCAGCCTCTGCTGTCTTTGGAGCTTCATTGCCTCCTTCTCTGAACTGGAAAATCCTACCAGAAGTCACAACACTGAAGACCAAAGTTGAGGCTGGTAGTGCTACTACCAAGCCTACTAAGCTATTACCATCCTACTAAGGTATGGACACATCCTGCTGAGATCTAGCTCAAGTGGCTAGGATACCTCTCTCTCTGTATCACCATCTTAATTGTACTCCCAGCATCCAAGACCTAACTCTCAGAGAAAGAGGTTATTGAAGAATGAAGCCAACTGCTGCTGCTTTTTAGTATTTCTGAAAGGGTCCAAGCTACCTGTCCTGACGGCAGAACTAATTCTGAACTCGAGTGGAGTTGGTTTGTGTCCATCCCATGTAAATTTCTGTGGGCCAGAGGACTTACAGAAACAACTCTCTTAGCTTCCAAAAGGAAGCTTCTTTGAGGCTAGAGAATTTCGAGGAGGATCCATAAAAATCATTCTTCTCTAGGAAGAGTGACCAAGGTCAGGTTAAGGACAAGGGCAAAATTCCCTTAGTGGTGTTTCTCCCAGCGAGAGAACTCCAAGGCAACAGAATACCAACACTTAACAGGGTATTTTGTCAACTGGTCAAGGTTACAAATGTTGAGCAGATACGTCTGTGTGAGCCAGAACTTTCAGGGATGGTGGAGTTGGAAAACAGTAGAGCTAAGGCTAGGGGCCCAGAGGAAGAAGAGAGAACACTGGCACAGTGTTTGTAGAAGTTTCTCAACTATAGTGGACTAGCTTAAAATAATGTAAAAGTTTCAATTCTGTACCACAAAAGAGGCGCAGTCTTGTAAGGGGGCAAAGCTCAGAGTATTAGACCTCAGCCCAGAAACTCCTAAGCAATCCATATAACTGCTATCAAAATAATTCCAATGAAGTACAGGAGTTATAATTAGCCTCTTTTGTAGAGAGGAGGAATCTGAGGTTTGGAATGCACAGTGACCCGTCACCTGATACACAAATCAAAGGAGTCAGCTCACATAGTAGATAGAATGCCAGAGTCAGAAAGACCCTAGTTAAAATGCTGCATCTGAAACTCACCTCTCTGTATGATCATAGCCATTACACTCATCCTCCTTAATCCTTCATTATCGTGGTAGCATGCTGATACATTATCTCCAATTTTTCAGAAGAGGCAAGAGTACTGAATTTGGAGTCAGTGGAGCTGGGTTCGAATTCAAGCTTTTCCACTTACCGCCTGGGTGACCTCAAGCAAATCACTTCACTTCTTTGGGCTTTAGTTTCCTCATCTATAATAGCAGCAGCGGCAGCAGTAGTAGTGGTAGTAGTAGTAGTAGTAGTAGTAGTAGTAGTAATAATAATAGCAGCTAAACATTTCTGTAGCTTATTTGATCCTCACAAGAACCCTGTGAGGTAAGTGCTATGATTATCCCTATTCTACAGCTATAGAAGCTGAGGCTAAGAGATATTAAGTGACTTGCCCAGGGTCACAAAACTATGTGTTTTAGGATTTGAACTCAGATTTTTCTGACTCCAAATCCAATCCTTCTTTACTTTCTTTACCTTGGTACTGTTGATCACCCTCTCCTCCTTAATAAACTATCTTTGCTAGGTTTTTGTCACACTAACCTCTCCTAGTTCTCCTGTGTGTCAGATGGCTCCTCAGTCTTCACTGAATCTTCATCCAGGTCAAACTGTGAGTGCTGCCCCCTCCAGGGCTCTGACTAGGGCCCTCTTTTCCCTCTGTGCTATTTCTCTTAGTAATCTCATGCTCCCATGGATTCAATTCTCTGGGCTGAAAATTCCCAGATGTACTCATCCAGCCCCCAAACTCTCTCCTAACCTCCAGCATCACATCTTCTATTGCCTAGAGGAAATATTGAACTGGATATCCGAAGACATCTACTCAACATGTCCAAAACTGAGCTTAGAATTTTTTCCCTCAAAATCCTCTCCTTTTTCTATCTTTCCTATAATTGTCAAGGGCACCACCATCTTCCCAGTTTCCTAGGCTCACAATTTAGGCATCATCTTCCACTCCTTGCTCTCTCAATCTCTCTCTCTCTCTCTCTCTCTCTCTCTCTCTCTCTCTCTCTCTCCCATATTTGATTCATTAGAAAGTTCCAATTTTACCTTCATAAACTCTCTCCCATACGTTCCCTTCTCTCCTCTGACACTGCTACCACCCTAGTACAGGCCCTTGATACCTCCAGCCTGGAGTATTGCAACATCCTTAGAGTTGGTCTCCCTGCCTCAAGTCTCTCTTGACTCAGTCTGCCCTCCACTCATCTATCAAACTGATCTTCCTAAAGCACCGGTCTGACCACATCCCTCTCCTACTCAATAAACTCAAGGGGGTTCCAGGATCAAATTTAATATCCTATTTGGCTTCTGAACCCTTTTGGATTGGCCCTTTCCTGTCTTTCTAGCCTTCTTAAACCTTGTTCCCCACCACACTTTACAATTCAGGGACAATGACCTTGATGCTTGTCACACATTCTATCTCCCAACTTTGAATGTGTTTACTGGCTCCCCCCCATGTCTGGAATACCCTCCTTCTTCATCTCTGGATTCTGGCTTCCTTCAAGTCCCAGCTAAAATCCCTCCTTCTACAAGAAACCTTTCCAGATCCCTGTCATGCCAGTGCCTTCCCTTGGAGGTTATCTCCAATTTAGCTCCTCCATAATTTAGTGGTACATAGTTGTTTGCATGTTGTCTCCCCCCTTAGACTGGGAGCTCCTTGAGAGCAGGGATTATATTTTGCCTTTCTTTGGATCTCCAGGCACATAGTAGGTACTTGATAAATGCTTGTTGACTGACTAATCACCATCTGTAAAATCACGTTTAACTAGAAGGTCTTTTAATGTCCCTTTCAGATCCAAATCTATTATTTTATGACTTAGACTATCACCCTTCCAGAGGTGTTGAAAGGTTTAATGAGAATTGCAGGAAACACTTTCTGAGTCTTAATGGGCTATGGGAATACCTTTTATTATTAATAAGGTAAGAATAGCACCAGGCCTCTTAATTACAGATTTCTAAATCTAGCATTCTTCAGTTTATTCTAGAATTCACTGGTCGGGGCAGCGTGGCAGAGGAAGTGATTTACTCCTGTGGTCTGTACCCAGGCCCTGGTCTTCACCTCTCCATCTGGAGGAACTTCAACTTCTGCCCTCAGTAAGCTAGGGAGTTTATTTTGGCTGTTGCCTTTTCTCTCCCAAACCCAAGAGACCTGAAAAGATGATGCTCAGTTGCACAACTATAAACCAAAGACTTGAAAGGAATGGCAGGCCAGCTGGTAGACCTCTGTGGAGTGGGGGCATGGAGATGATTTTAATTAGCCTTGGATGTTTGAGAGGCAGAATATTATTCAAGGATTACCTGAGAAATAGTTCTAGGACATACTCCCAATCCCTTTGCCTCTTTCTGCCAGGGTCCCTGAACCACTGATGCATCCATTACTAGCAAGCCAGCAATCAATAATTGGGAATTGATCTGTAGCATTTTTAAAACATCACCCCTGCCCCCAGATTCAACACTAAAATAAGGTCCCCGGCAGCAGTTTGCAGGTGCGGCGTCTGTCCACTGTTGCCTTTGGAACACTGGAGAGCTGGTAGACATTTCCTCATTTGGTTGCTCATATTTCTCTTGCCATGCCATTCTCTTGTATGTGAGGGGGCACAAGCATTCCCAAATGGGGAGTCCTCCCTCCCTTCCAAATACCTCCCTCCTATACACACACATACACACACATGCATGCATGCATGCACATAAGCACACACTCACACATACCTCAAAGCACCAATGAATGTGGTAACAGACCTGTTTTGACAGCTACTTAGAAGGAGGCAGTTTGACATTGTGGTTAGAGTGCTGGGCTTAGAGGCAGCTCAGATTCTGCCTCTGACACTGACTAGCTTTATTCCCATGTGCCTCAATTTCTTTGTCTATAAAATGGGGGTAATTATAACTTCAGTTTCTGCCTGCCAGTGTCATTGTGACATTCAAGTAAGAAAATGTGCCAACTTTAATGTATACTCTAAATGTAAATTATTATCATCTATAATAATAGATTTATAACATATAGAATAATAATAGATAGAATGATAGTCAACCTTATGTGACCTTAGACAAGTCATGTCTCTTTGGTGGGACTCTGTTTCTTCATCCATAAAATGAGGTAGTTGGATCTGGCATTTAAAATCCCTTCTCTCCCAAAAGGACATAATTACATGATCAGAGACCAGCCCTGTCTTTTGGAGAGAGGAATGCCTCCAGGTAAGGCAGGATAGAATCCCACAAGGTTCCCTACCTGATTTAGTCTCGTGACTTGAGTCTTGGACACTGGCTAAGTTGTTTAAATGACAATCTGTCCCTTTGTTCAAAATAGGCAATTGCATACCTAGGGGTCTGAAATAATAATTTGAAACTAGCCCAGCTCACTGGGTGTCAGTGTTCAGGTTAACAGGACCAAAACAACAGCAGGTGAAAAGAAAGATGGCCCTTGGGGTGAAGACAAGTAGAGAACCTATCTATCATCAGTCAAAATAGGTCATATTGAGATTTTCTTGATACATTTTTTTTCAAAGATAGGACCCTATGATTCATTTTATTTGTTATTTCAGGGGATAGTAAGTTTTCTGAGGAGCAATACTTTCAACCTGGTTGACTTTGGGCAAGCCACCTAACCTCCATGGACCTGGATTTCTTCATCTGCACCAGGAGGAGATCGGATCAGATGGCCTCTTAGGAACCTTGGAAGGAAAGAAGCAATTGTGAGAGGCTTTGGCAAATGCCTGGCTGAAATTCAGCGTGCAATATGAGCAGGTAAGAACTCCCTTTTCTACGGAGCCTTAAGGTTTGCAAAAAACTTTCATCATGTGAGGTTATTAGGAGAAATCTTTTTGTGACCTCCACTTCATAGATAGGTGACCTGAAACTCTGAGAGGCACAATTCTTGCCCATGGTCATCCAGCTGGTAAATTTCCCAGCAAATGCCCCAACTTCAAGGCTCATACACTCAGAGCCATAGATGTCTGTGTACCTGGAACAAATTTGGTTGGAGGGAGGGACAGCACTATAGAGCATGGTCTGATGGGGAAGGAGGGAGGTGGGGCAAAGGATCATGGACCAGGAGCGGGCGGGACCTCAGAAGCCAGCTAATCCAACCCCCTCACTTTACAGATGAGGAAAGTGAGACTTAAGTAGGTAAAGTGACTGACCCAAGATCCCACAGGAAGCAAACATCAAAGTCAAGATTTGAACTCAGGTTCTCCGACTTCAGAGGAACTGCTTTTTCCATTGTCCTACATCTTTTCCCAAAACCGTAGAGAGTACATCCCATCACATAGGGGGCCCCATTGGGATGGTTGTGGCCCAGACCTCCCTCCTGAGGATCAGTGAGAAGAAGGTATGCCTCTTCCATGGAGGATGCCTTCCCCTGGAGAGAAATATGCCTTACCTGGTTTCACAAAGTCCCTTTTGCCCCGGGTTAGTTATAACTCCAAATGTTCTTTCTACCACCCAAATAGAGGCATCAGAAAGGACTTCAGCAATGAAAACAAATGCAGGTAGGTTGGGTGAAAAAATGAATGACACGGAGGAGGAGCTGAGGGTGAACATTTATTTTTACTTGGGGGAAAAAATGCTGCCGATCATCACATCCATTTTGGCACTTGCAAGCAGACAACCAGTAGTGTTTACACTGCAAATGTGACAGTTCACAATTCCTAGAAAAACGTACAGAGTGAGGGTGGGCGGGGAAATTTTCACAGCAAAAACAATAATAATAATAATAATTAATAATAATAATTTTTGAACAAAATTAAAAGTCCACGCAGAAGCACAAATACCAAGTGGGAACGGGAAGAGTGGCACCAGGATTCCACACTAGACCCAAAAGACAGATGGAGGAAGGCAGGAAAAATGAAGGGAAAAAAGGGAGGAAAAATCTCTGAGCACCCCTAAGCCAGAAGTGCTGTAATTAAGTGGGTTTCAAATTTAGCCTTGTAATTAGCAATCAAATTGCAACCCAAGAAAAGTCAGAGAATAAATTACGTAGCAAAGCTTTACTCAAATTAGAGTGAAAGATCTTCCTAATGCTTGTTGCCAAATGGCAACACAAAAGCCTTAGCATGCCACCCACCAGGGCTACTAGTTTGTAGACCTGCCTGGATAATGTCTGCTACTTTGCCCTTGACTCTGAAAACAGGGTTATGGACAATCCAGTAGCCCCTGGCCTCCAGAAATCCTTCCAGAAAAAAAGCCAAAACAAAACAACACTTCTAGGTGGGTGAGTGGTGGTAAGGAAAGGAGGCTCTGAGCCTAGCCAGCTAATATTTCTGAGAAACACACCAAAATTGTGTATAGTATTTGGAGAAAGTGACCCAGGGACCCCATTCATACTAACTTGAGAAGGAAGATAGGAATGGGCTAATTCTGGCCTCAGAATAGCCTTTTCCTCTCTGGTACTTCGGAGTGGGCTCTCCAGATGTAGAGAATCCAGTAGGTGCTCTCCAAATAAAGATGGAAGACAGACCCACTTTCATGTTAGGATGGAGAGGGAGAGCTCATATACAGAGTATATAAGATGTCTCCTCAGCATCTTCCTTTCTCTTTGTGATTGGGGGTAGGGAGGGAGGGAAGGAAGGAAGGAAAGTCCTTGAACAAGACATGGCCTCCTGGTTTCACTCAAAAACCATTGGAGTTGACTAAAAAGGTGGGGGGGTGGAACGGCATATACAATGATTTTAATACTTTAAGTAATTACATCTACTCTAAAAATTACAATCCTGTTGTATCTGGTTTCTGCTCTGTGTCTCTTATTGCTGAGAAATGGGAGGTTCATCTTTAGCTTTCTCTGCTTCCTTCAAGGCATTAATTACTGGTAACCACGGTGAAGGCAGTTCAGGAATAGTTTTCTTGGCTTGAGTTAAGTGGTTAATAGCCGTGTAGAGACTTCCTCGGGGTCCTGCTTCCTGCTCAGAATAATACATCTCTAGAGCTGCAGGAGTACAGTGCTTGTGCTGAGAGAGAGAGAAGAGGTTGGTTGTCAACTCATGAAGAAGTAAAAACAATTCAGAGTCATGGAATTTCAGAGCTAGAAGGGGCTTCAGAGGACATTAGCCCGGCCCAGCCCTGAACAGCAACACTCACTGCAACAGTCCTGATGAATGGTCATTCAGCTTCCAATCTAAAACCTTCAGAAATGTAGAACTCACTACCTAGCAAGGAAGTCCATTCCATTTAGGGACAACTCTCATTGTTAGGGGCCAAGCCGCAAGCCTAAGATGTTTAATATCAGTCCTTCAAATATTTAAAAAATAGCAGGATTGTCACCCCTAAGTCTTCTCTGGGCTAAGACTCTCTAGATCCTTTGCTGTCATAGTTACCCTTCTCTCATCATACTTCAGTATGTCAGTGTCTTCCCTAAAATTTGATACCCAAAATGGAATACAACATTCTAGGTGTGATTCAGTGGGGGCAGATCACTACTTCCTCTGCACTGAACATTATACCTGTATTAAATAGCCCAAGACTACATTAATTCCTTTGGCTGCCATGACACACTATTGACTGATAGTAAGTTGGCAATTCATTAAAATCCTCCAGGTCTTTTCTTATGGACCATCATCTAGCCATATTTCTCTTGTCCAATACCTGTATGGTTGGTTTTTTGAACACAGGTTAGGACTTTACATTTATCCCTATTACATTTCATCTTTCTAAGTGACATGATTCATTTTCTTGATCCTTGTCACTGAAAAAAAAAGTGTAAAACAGAACTTGGCCAAGAATAAGTCCAGTTGATATTAACCGGAACCACTGGAAAATAAAGGCTTACCTTTGGACTTAGACACAATAGAACCTAGAGACTTCACCTTACTGAAGGGATAAGAGTAATATGAATGGCTCTAATTTCTTTGGAACACACCCCATTCTATTCCTTACCTTCTGATACCTGTATCAAAGGTATTAGTAATCAACTCACCCAAAACCTGGTCCCTGGAAAAATGTATTTGCTCACTTCTTTGGTCCTATGGGGGGCTCTTACTAATAGATATTTAACCCTTGTTCATACTGAGTTGAGTCCAGGCAGTTTAAAAATAATTTACTGGTCTTATTTATTTTTACTTCCTGTGTATCTACTAAGAAAAGGGTAGGTTAATAAAACATCTGTGTAAGTTGGTTAATTTGTGTTCCTTTTGATTTAGCGTTCCTCTCTACCTTCTTGCCAGGCATCCTTGGTCCTTCCTGACTCCATCTACCCACCAAAAGTAGCATGACCTACAAACCACTCCACTGCCTCAGAGAGGAATTGACACTTTTTTCTGAGTGGGTCTACTTAGACAATGTCCTACTTTGGGATGACAGATTTCTGGCCACTTTAGGGTTAAGTGTGATCCCACTTAACTTAGTTGCAAATTATCTGATGCCTCTGAGTCTCACCTTTAAGTCTGAATTTGGAAGGAAAAAAAGGTCTAAAACTCAATTTCATGTGGATTCCATCCATCTCTCTTAAGATATTTTTTTAAAAAAAAAAACCCAGCATGGATTAGTTGCAAACT
This sequence comes from Vombatus ursinus, assembly GCF_900497805.2. Classification (NCBI taxonomy): domain Eukaryota; kingdom Metazoa; phylum Chordata; class Mammalia; order Diprotodontia; family Vombatidae; genus Vombatus; species Vombatus ursinus. Next base: position 341,029 of record NW_020954907.1, on the reverse strand, counting down.
GATGCACATTCATCTTGTCAGCCTTTGATTCAAGATGGGATTTATTATTCCCTAGTATGATACTGAAATGTTCAAACCATACTTTCCTTAACCTTTATTTCATAAAGTCTACATAAAAAGACTGACTCTGAAGAACTTAACTGTCACATCATTCCAGCATAGTACCAAAAGGTGGCTGGAATTTTGTAGGAAAACTGACACGGTCAATTTACTTCACTGGCAAAGCTGACCCATCAGCCTTGAAGGCATAAGTGGAGTTTGCATGGGTAGAAAAGTGAGACCAAATGGCCAAGCCTACATGCCAGCCTCCAAGACAGAGCACCTGAAATTGATAACTGAGGCAGAGGGGTGGGGGTTGTCTAGTCTGGAATGATTAGTAATAACTCATATTTGTATAACACTTTACAGATTCCATAACTCATTGGGCCTTCCTGGTACAGTCATCATAATTAATGTTCTTATTGAGAGATAAGTCTGAGACTCAGAGACCCTAACTAGCCTAAAATAACACATTAGTAAATGTCATCATGACTTGACCCCAGGTCTTCTGACTCTGCATCTGCCAGTGATCTCTTAGTTGCCAAATTTGGTGGGGATTTTTCAGGTCTAATCCTTCTCCACAAATCATTTGACGTTAATGACCAACTACTTTGGAAAAACTCTCACCTCTCTGGGGATTCATGGCATCTCTCTCTCCTTGTATGACTCTCCTTATCTGTATGACTTTCTGTCTCAGCCTCCTTTGCTGGATCCTCCACATTGGGCTTCCCTAAGGGTTTTTTCTTCTTTCTATACTTTCCCTCTCTCTCTTTCTCTCCCTCTCTCTCTCCCTCTCCCCCCCCTCTCTCTCCCTCCCCATCAGCTCCCATATTTTTAACTCTCATCTCTAAGCACATGATTCTCAGATTCATATATCCAACCTCAGTCTTTCTCCTGATCTTCTGTCACAGATCACCGGTTACCCATTGGCCATTTCATATTGGATTTTTCTCCCCAGTGTTTGGCATCTAGTGAGTGTTTTTATAAATTCTTGTTGATTAATTGATATGTGGGAATATAATGACAAAAAATATACAGGTAGGAAGGCCAAGGGAATGTTCAGGGCAGAGTAGTCCAGTGCCTATGAAATGGGGCAACATGGGCTAATGTTGGCAAGGTAGGAGGCACTACATGATGGTAAAGTGGCATTTTTGCATACCAGACAAAGAAGGTTGAACTTTAGTTAGAAGCCATTGAAGGTGTTTTGAGTACAGGCATGAAGGATTTAGATCTATACATAAAGAAGATTCTGGCAGGTTAAAGGATGATTTGGGGGTGAGGGTAATACGCTAAAAGTGGGAAAACCAATGAACAAAGTAATAGTTTAGAGGAGGGTAGTAATAAGGCCCAGTACAGGATGGTGACATAGAGATGTAGGACTAGAGATGGAAGAATAGACGGGAGAAATGTCTCAGAGTAGAATGGACAAGGCTTGGTAACTGACTAGATATGGCCAGTGATGGAGAGGAGAGACTCAGGTACAAGTTGTATGATTCAAACATTCAGTACTGAATGGCAGAGAGAGTGAAATCAGGGGAAAGAACAGTTTAGACCATGGGTTCCTATACCATTTTTAGGTGTCACTGATCCTTGTGGCAGTCCAGTGAAGCTTACAAACTCTCAGAATAATGTTTTTAAATGTATAAAATAAAATACATAGCAGAAAAACAATTTTTTAAAAATACAGTAATCTTTTTTTAAAAAAAAAAAAAAAAGGCCATAGACCCCAGGTTAAAGACTCTTGGTTTAAAGGGAAAGATAATAAACTAAATTCTTGAAGGGTTGCATTTGACAGGCCAGTAGAACTCCAAGGTGGAGGTTTCCTATAGTTAAGAACATTAAAACTATGGGTTTGGCTGGGATGGCCTTGAGGGTGTCTTCCAGCCCTAATACTGAATCCACCACCCACAACACTGAGGGACCTACTGTGGTTTATGTCAGGAAGCCTAATAATGCTATGAGGGTTATAGCTCAGAAGCTAATCTTCAACTATAAATTAATACCTGGATTGCCTTAAGAACTTTGGAATTGATTGTGTGACGTGGGAGACACTGGCATAGGGCCGCTCAGCCTGGTGAGCCCTCATCAGAGAAGGTGCTGTACTCTATGAGCAAAGCAGAATTGAAGCAACTCAAAAGAAGCATGAGATGTGCAAATTTAGAGAATCCACCCCAAATGTTCACATGGACTATTTGTACTTGACCTGTGGTGGAGCATTCTAAGCTCATGTTGGTTTGATCATTCATTATCATAATGTCAGAGATGACAATGTTAGAGATTGAGATGAACTGGACCATTGCCATAACAGACCCTTCCAGTCTACATAGTATATATTTAACCTTTTGATAAAACTAGTAGCATATAAACTAAATTAATAAAATATACATACTATTAGGTCCTTGTGACTTTTATACTACATAAGCAATATGTAGTACTTCTTAAATATATAGTATTAATAAAACATTTATTTATGTGTGGTTCTAGGAGGAGACCGGCTAGAATAAGCCTGGAGATAAGGAACAGCAATAGAAAACCAGTGATTAGCTCAGAGACTGGTGGAGCTATCTCCATGCACCAGTCAGCTATCTTGGGAAATGGGAGCTGTGACCCAACATTTGGAGAGGTTTGGTCTTGAAATTCTGGAACATTGGTTTATGAGAGGTTTATAAGACTCATGCAAAGAGAACCCCCTACCCAACCTAGCTTGCTGGTTCTAAATCAAATATTAGAAATGCCCTTTACAGGGCAAGTAGGTGCACCGTGGATTGAACACCTGCCCTGGAATCAGAAGGACCTGAGTTCAGATCCAGCCTAGTTGTCTGACCATGGGCAAACCACTTAACCCCAGTTTTCTCCCTCCCAAAATGCCCTTTACCTCATTAAAGCTTTGATTCCACACAGTGTTGAGGGGAGGAAGGAAAATGTAAAGATCAGCTAAGAGACAGGAAGATTAGCACTGACATTTTGATAATGAATTTTAAATATTGCCTTCTTGAAGAACTCCCCAGGTTAGATTGATCCAAAGCAGTTGGTTTGATTCTCTTACATGAGTGCAGGGGCACAGATACAATGAGTACTGAAAGGTGGTACTTAAGTGAAGGGAAGGGAATTAACATTTATTAAGTGCCTACTATATGCTCCAGGCACAATGCTAAGTGCTTTACAAATATCTCATTTGATTCTCACAACTACCCTGCAAGGTAGCTGTTATTATCCCCATTTTACAGTTGAGGAAAACAGTGGCAATCAGTGGTCAAGTGACTTACCCAGGGTTACACAAGCTTTAAGTATCTGAGGTCACATTTGAACTCAGATCTTCCTGACTTCTTGGCCCAGCACTCTCTCCAGTGAGTCACCCAGCTGCTCAAGGGAAGAAGGTTCTTGGGCTGATTTATCAGCTTCACTTAGACTGTGACAATCCTAACTAGGAAATGTTTAATTCCGTTATATTTCTGGGTTTTGTGGATTTAATTATGGCCAATCAGCGATCAGTAACTACCATGGAGGCAGCACTGATGGATCTGGGGTCTGAGGACCTCGGATTGCATCTCAGATTGGCCAAAACTACCTTGGTTCCTTCCCTTCTTTCTGGACCTCAGTTTTATCATTTGTAAAATGAAGTGATTGGTTTTGATCAGAGAGTGAGAGGACTTGGGTTGACCTTTGTCATTTCCTAGGACATTCATCTCACGTCCTCTCATCTTCTCAACTTTTGATCATTGATCCCTTTCAGCTCTGACATTCTATGATCTATGATTCATTTATTACAAGAACACGCATATTACAGCTGTATCATAAACCAAAAAAAAAAAAAACATATAGCCTGTCAACAGTTTCCACAGCAATGGTCCCAAAAGAAATAGCTAACGTACAGTGTTGGGGAATGTCTCTCTTTTTATAACAGGAACAAATGAGCAGGGTTATTTTCTGTGCTGTTTAGAACCTTAAGCTTCTCTCACAACAGAGGACATCTGCCTTGGCAGCTGCAATTAGAAGTATTTCTAAAATGGATGCTTGCAAGTTGTAATTTTGTCAATGGAATCCCAGTTTCCTACTTACTTACAATATGTACAGATTTTCTAACATCCGTTGCCAGGCTGGGCTCCATAGCTCTCCCTACCCCTTTATATCCCCACTAACAATTTTGTCATCTCCTCCTGATTTACCTTTATGTTAATTTGTGTCATTTTATCTAATTTTTCATCTGACTTTGAAACACCTAGGCATGTATGTGTATATCCATAAGTTAAAGACTGTATCTGAGTTCTGGCAATAAGACAAGGTTGTGTAATTGATAGAGATCTGTCCTTAAAAGACACTTAGTTTATACAAAGAAAATCTCAGGTAACTGGGTCCCAATTAATTGGAATATTCATATTTAATTGGAATTTCCAACCTCTGCCCTGCTCTACACATTTTTATAGGAAAAAGAGAATTACAACAAAGTAACCTGATACCAGGGACCTCTTCCACTAAAACCTTATTCAGATGACTCAATGGTGTGTGGATGTGTAATCCTAAGTTCTTGAAAACTCTGATGAAGGGTTTCCAGCTCTATCAACCCCTACTCAAGATGATAAGGCTTTAAGCATGGGCCTACTCATGGATTGGTATCTGAGAACAAGCCTAGCTATGTGTAGAGAAGCTTATCCCCAGAAGATGGACGCTAATGTAAATAATTTTAGCTGTAACAACTCAGGGAAACTGTGTCTGAAGTCATGGAGGGGTGCTTTTTCAGTGGAAAGATTGTTCACATTGGAAACATCATGAATCTTTTGAAGCATCATGAATTTAGGGGAGGAGACTAGACTTATAATTTCATTGGCATAGGGAACTTTTTGATTGACGCCAATGCATGTTGGCAGTTAGATGGCTTATTAGGTAGAGCACTGGGCCTGGACTCAAGGAGTCCTGTGCTCAGATCTAGCCTCAAACATTTACTACTGTGATCCTAGGCAAGCCATTTAACCTGACTGCCTCCGTTTCCTAATCTGTAAAATGAGGATAATAATAGCACCTACCTTGCAGGGTTGTGAGGATCCAATGAGATAGTATCTATCAAGGGCTTAGCACAGTGCTGGGCACATAGTAGACTCTCAATCATTCAATTAATCAATCAAGGTGTAGACAAGGTTTAAAGTTTAAAATGCTTCAAGATACTTGACAAAACCAGATGATGAAAAGAAATAAGATTAATTGGAAGGATTAGACACACTTCAGGTTTAGGTATGTCAGAGAAGGAATTCAAGGAAGAAAAGCAGGCCAGTTATGCGAGCACTTTGAAGAACCAGACCCTTGGGCCTATCACCAATGTGCAAGATGGCGTGGAAAGGGGGATCCCAGAAGGATTACTGATTTTAAAGAAATGCTTACCAACAGAAGAAAGGCCTATTAATGAAGAATGAATGCTGAAGTGTGGCATAATATTGCAAGAACCATATCAAGAGTACTAAAGCTCAGAATGAGCTATGTCAAGGAAAAGGTTATGTTAGGACCATCCTCCAGGGAGTACATATAGCAGAGAGAATACATCTTCTCTACACTTACTTTACTTCTTTTTGAGTCTGATAAGGAGAACAATCTTTGGATTGGAAAGGACAGAGCCAACATCGCAAATAGGAACCCGGAACCCTAAATAAATAGGGAGATAATAAGATGCTATCTAGAAATCTGCAATGAGCTGAGTGACTTGCCCCAGCTTCAGGAAACATGCTAGGTTACAAATGGACCTGGTGAATGTGGTTGCTTAACTAATGTTAGTGATCTTTGAAAGATCTTGGAGAATGGCAAATGTCCTAAATTTTAAGTACTTTCCAAGGATCGGTTTTCTCATTCTTACCTTCCCCTGTACCCACCCCACCCACCTGAACAGGATCACAGAAAGCTAAATCTGGGAGGAATCTTAGAGATCATTTAGTCTCATTCCCTCATTATACAAATGAGGAAACTGAGGTTCAAAGAATCATAAAGTCAATAGGGTCAGAATAAAGCATGGCCTAGGTCTAAGTTTGCTTTTCCCTCCCACTACTCCATAGCTACTCCACTTTTTAAAGAGGAGATTTGCCAAGATGTTCCTGGCTGACCACCAATTTTAGTAGAGGCTGAATGAGCCTTCTCAGTCACCTTCAACATTACCTGTACCCCTTAATCACAATTTGTGTAGTACAGATTTTGTACCCATTTTACAGATTAGGAAACTTTGACATAGAATACCTAAGTGACTTGTCTGTAATCACACAAGTAGCTAGTGATAGAACTGTTGTACAGCGCATAGGCAGCTGGGTGACTCAATGGATAGAGAGCAGGGCCTAGAATCAGGAAGACTTGAGGCAAACTTCTTCAAGCACTCTGCAACACTCCCCACACCAAATGGTCTATTTCTGCATTGGAGGTATATGTAGTTTGCAAACATAAAATGGTGAACAGTCATTGTCATGCCCTATCTGCCATTATACATACAGGTAGACAGTGGGAGATAATGAAAAGAGTAACTGGCCCAGGGGGAGGAAGGTTACTTAAAACCTGGTCTATAGGCCTAGCTCTGCCACTGAACCTCTGCATAAACTTGGACAAGCCATTTCTCCTTTTTGACCCCCACTGTTCTCATCTGTGACATGAAGAAGCTGGTCTCTGATCTCTAAGACTCTAGCTCCAGTATTTTGTGATTCCATGACCTTAAGGGGAGCATTCACTGAAACTTTACTCTTTTTGGTTTAGTGTGCCACATTTAACATGCAAGACACTCTCAAAGCCCCCGGAAATCTCCAAAATCTCTGCTTTGGACCATTAGAGCTGTTGGAGTCATTCAATTTGCAACTTCATTCCTGCTTTATCTCCATTTATTGCAGAAACCTGATTAACAAAAGCTAACCGAGGATAAAGAAACATATCAGAAATGGGTACTGAGAAGGGAGGCGGGGGAAGAGGGAAGGGCCAGGGGAAGAGTTGAACAAGGGAGAGCCAGGCTCTCTCTAGCTCCGGACAATCAGCTTTATGTATCACCAAGTAAATCTTCAGCCTTCAAAAGGGCAGAAAGCTCCCTGGGATCCCAATGCATCGATACGAGAGAAAGATGCCTGAAGCCCAAGCAAGAAGAATTTGAAAGGGAAATGTCTTCTCTCACCCAGTACAGTCCCATTGCCAGACTCCTCCAGAATCCCACATGGGAAGCCCAGTGTGTCCTCTATATGTCCTATGATTTTGCTCAGTTTATTTTTAAACAGGCCAAGGAAGACAGCTTCCAAAACCCCACATGGGCCTTGAGTCTCCATTTAAAGCATCAGTAAAGTCCCCAGATAGTGTGTCCCAGTATACTCTGCATTTTGTTTCATCCTAGTTCTCCCAGGTGTGTTATCAGACTGGAGAATTTCTCCTCTTCCTCTGAATGTTTGCCAGATGGCAAAGCGTGGATTTAGCATGGGGGTAGGGGAGGGAGAGGATGGGGTTGGAACAGAGATTAAAGGGATAGAAGGAAATTAACGGTGGAGGAAGAGGTTTAAGTGCACCCTAAAACAAACCCCAAAAAGGACCACATTTAATCCCATTACTCTCCCACTCCCAACAGCCATTGGTTTTAATCTGAACTCCCTTCCTTTGTACATCCCCTGTTTCTGTCTCAGGTTTTAATTCTTCCCAGCTTCAAGTGGTAGGGAGGAGATTTGCTAAGATGTTCCTGGCTAGACCACCAATTTTAGTAGAGGTTGAATGAGCCTTCTCATTCACCTTCAACATTATCTGTACCACTTAGTCACAATTTGTGTAGTACAGATATCGTACCAATTTTACAGATTAGGAAACTTTGACATAGAATAGCTAAATGACTTGTCTGTAATCACACAAGAAATAATTGACAGAACTATTGTACAGTGCATAGACAGTTAAGTGATTCAGTGGATAGAGAGCTGGGCCTGGAATCAGAAAGTTTTGAGTTCAAATCTGGCCTCAGCTGTGTGACCCTGGGCAAGTCACTTAACCTTTTTTTGCCTTAATCTTCTGAAGAAGGAAATGGTAAACCATTTCAGTATCTTTACCAAGAAAACCCCATAACGGGATCACAAAGAGTTAAACACAATTGATTGATTGAACAATAACATTGTACAGTGAAAAGAAGATTGGTTTTGTAGTCAAAGGATCTGAGGTCAAATTCAGGCTCTGCAACCAACCTGTGTGATTTGGGACATTCCATTTATCCTGTCTAGGCTTCAGCATTCTCAAATGTAAAAGTAAGAGAGGTGAACTAGATGACCTCTTGAGATCCTTCTGGCTATAAGCTTATGATTCTCTCTCTGATGCCCTTGCAAGGCTCCTTCCACTATGTCCCAACATCCCTTTGGAAGTTGCAAGTAAAAGAGGGAAACTGAGGCCTAGAAAGGCAATATTAGTTTTTTGAGCTCAGTTTTTCTGTCTGCAAAGCAGAGGATGCTATCCTTTTATAGCACAACAAGTGACAACGTTTCAAAGCATGAGGAACTACTAGGAAATTAAGAGAAAGATGTGGCGTTACTGTCCCCAAAGGAGATTCTCTGAACAAAAAGAAAGGAGTTTAGGCCCAAATCGCTAAGCTGGAGGGGATGGGAATTTGCCCAAACAAGACTAGTCCTTTTGAAATTCACTTAAACTCAAGGATGTTATTCAAGACGTGGAGTTAATGGAGAGAGAAGGAGGGAATGAAATCCGAAAATTAAATCCCTTGATAAAATACATTCATTTCTGACCACCTGTTACAAAGCCTCTTGAGTTTTCTAAAAGGTTAAAACACACAGGAGTGAAGGGAATCAAGTCATTCCCTGTTCTGTCTTCTTGCACTTCATCACAAAACTGCTTATTGTTTGATTGATCAGAGAAACATTTATTAAGCACCTTCTATATACAAAGAACTATGCTAAATGCTATAGAAGAGGAAGGTGAGGTAGAGAGAACTACTTAAGCTTCCCTAAGGTTGTACGTGGATCACAACAAAGTGTGCTAAGTCTTCTCAAAAAGGTGAAAGTACTAGATCATCTTACTTGTCTCCTGAGAAATCTGTATAAGAAGGGCCAAAAAGCCTCTTGATGAAGGTGAAAGAAGAGACTGTAAAAGCTGGCTTGAAGTTTAACATCAAAAAACACTAAGGTCTTGGCAACTGGTCCCATTACTTCATGGCAAATAGTGGGAGAAGAAATGGAAGTGGGGTCAGCTTTTATATTCTTGGGCTCAAAAATCACTGCAGATGGAGACTGCAGACATGAAATTAAAAGACACTTGCTCCTTGGAAGGAAAGCTATGGCAAATCTGGATAGCATACTAATGAGCAGAGACATCACCTTGCTGACAAAGGTCCATACAGTCAAAGCTATGGTTTTTCCAGTAGCAATTTATGGCTGTGAAATTTGGACTGTGGGGAAAGCTGAGTGGTGCAGAATCGATGCTTTTGAATTGTGGTACTGGGGAAGACTTTTGAAAGTCCCTTGGACAGCAAGATCAAATTAGTCAATATTTAAGAAAATTAATTCAGATTGTTCACTGGGAGGTCAAATACTGAAGCTGATGTTTAAATGCTTTGATTCACTGGAAAAGACCCTGATGTTGGGAAAGACTGAAAGCAAAAGGAAAAGGATGGCAGAGGATGAGTTGAATGGATAGTGTCACGGAAGCAATGAACATGAGCTTGGACAGTCTCGGGGAGATAGCAGAAGATAAAAGGGCCTGGTGTGCTGTGGGCCATGGGGTCATGGACAGTGGGACATGTCTGAATGACTGAACAACAATAACCATAAGTTTGTACCTCTTCCAGTTGCCTTTCAATTAGAATAGCTCCCACATCTGCAGAGCTTAGTGCTTACAGAACACATTTGTGACAAAATCTCTAGAAGGTCTGGAGTGAAAATGTCATTATCCCCATTTTGCAGGTGAGAAAGCTGAGGTTCAGAGAGGTCAGTGAATGATCCAGGGTCATACACCTAGGATCAGAGTCAGAATTAAACCTCAGGTCTCCCACCTCCATTTTTTCAGACTTTTTCTTTACCACTAACTTGACATAAGAGCTCTCAGGAGACCTTAAGGGTTTAGGTTGGAGGCGGGCACAGGGAGCTAAGGGGGAAAAGGCCTTCCAAGATCTACTCTCTAGTCCTTTTTTTTTCTTTAGTGGACATAAGGATATAGGGAGAGCCTTTCTTAGTTCTGGGATTATTACTCTCTCATACACAATGAAAGATTCGCCTTAGGTTGGGAATAGCAGGAGGAAGAGGGAAATGGCAATGCCTAATGCAATACCACCTCCTACAGGAGCTTTCCCTGACTGCCTTTGTTGGAAGTACTAATCAGATCATCTGGTCTCAAAATACTTTATATTCCTCTAATGCACTGATATTCTAATTTATTAGATATTATTAGATAATAATAAATTATTAAATATTACTTTTATCTACATCCTTAATTTATGGAGGCTATCATCTAGGAAGGGGATAAGGACAAGAATAGTGACAGAATGTATGGTCCATAAGGATGGGTGCCTTTCGTTTTTTGACTTTGTAGCTTCAGTGCCTGGTGCTCCGGCTGACACATAGTAGGAGCTTAGTAAATGCTTGTTGATTGATTTGTATTTTTTATCTTCATATTCCCCCCCCCCGCCATAACATTGCACATGATGGGTACTTAAATATTTTTCAGATTTGTTGGGTGACTGGGCAAGTCATTCAGTCTCTCCTGGCCTCAGTTTCTTCATCTGTTAAATGGGGATAATAATAACACCTGCCTCACAGGGCTGTTGTGAGGACCAAATGAGTGATTTCTGTGAAGTGCTTCACAAATGAAAGAGGCTATAAAAATGCCTTCTTCTTGCTGTTGTCATAGAAAAGCAGCATGATAGAATACTGGACTTTGTTTGAACCTAAGCCAAGAAGACCTGAGTTCATATCCTTACTAGCTTACTGATACTTACTAGCTGTGCGAACATGGCGAACTCTTTTAACCAAAGAGTCCCAGTTTGTTGTTTTTTCAGTCATGTCTGACTCTTCATGACCTTGCATGGGGTTTTCTTGGCAAAAACACTGGAGTGGTTTGCCATTTCCTTCTCCAGCTCATTTTACAGATGAGAAAACTGAGGCAGACAGGGTTAAGTGACTTGCCAAGGGTCACGCAGCTAATAAGTGTCTGAGGCCAGATTTGAACTCAGGTTTTCCTGGCTGCAGGCCCAGTACTCTATCCACTACACCATCTAGCTGTTCCAGCTTCCCCATCTCTGAAAAGGACTTAATTTTAATATTTATCTTACAGGGTTGTAGTGAAAGTCAAATGAACTAATGTACATAAAGTGCCATGTAAATGTCAGCTATTATTAAATCCATTTTATTAATATGTTTAAATGTTAATGTTATAAATTCTAATAATATATTATAATATTATAAAAATAACATATTAATATTAAATCCAAGAAATTGCAGAGTTGGTTAAAATTATTAACCTTTCTCTTCATAAAATCTCTTGCAGTTGGCTCCACTCAATAGTTGGTCATCAATAGCAAAGAATCCCCACCCTCTTTCAACATGTATGAACAATTTTTTGAAGTAAAATGTTCTCTAAGAGACAGGAAGTTGGGGCTCCCTTCCTGCAAGAGGTGCTTTCAAAGTATAGGCAATGCAGTGATATCACCATACCTTAAACACAAAGCCCTCTGGGCAGCTTAACTGGTCATACCAGAGAGCCTTGTACATGACCAGCATGAGGAGACAGGCCAGGAACGCCATCGTGATGAGAATGAGTCCTGTCAACTAGAAAGAGAAAGGGAGAAAAGGAGGAGAGAAGAAAGAAAATGAGTGAGCTCCATTTAATAAATCAAAATAGCATAATAGAAAGAGAAATGCTGATAAAGGTAAGGGTTGGGTTGGTTGAATAAACTTGTCAACATCTCACCCACTTAAAATAAGTGATGAGATGCCCTGATACCTTAACAAGGGGGAAAATAAGTCTCAAATAACCAAACACTAGATTTAGTGGAGAATGACTTCAGACATGCTGGAGTGAGATTGACAGGAAAAGTCTTCAGATTGGCAGAGGAAAATTAGTCATGCTTTTTGAGTCATCTATAAAGTAGAAGATGAGTTTAGGACCCAGTTTAAATGAGCATCTTGCCAAGATTCCTGTAAGAGGCAAATAAAAAGAGAGCGTTCCAGCTAAATTCCAGCTAAACTGGGGTGGGGGTTGGGATGAGGAGCACTTTGGCTTTGGCCTCGGTCTGCCTGAGCTGCAGGAGAATCTTGTGATTTTTGAAGGATTTCCAGGACTTCCCATCTTCCCACTGTCATCCTAGCTGTGTCCCCATAGTAGCTTAACCATCAAGTCTGCCTTGGGATTTCAAGGAGACTGAATGTAGTAGATTCATAGCTCTACAAAAATTCAGGTGAAGAAACAAAACCATTTCTAAGGGCAAATTTCTTAAGAAGCTCATGAAAAGGAGAAAAGGACTTTCAACAATGAGAACAAGTTACCCCTTTGAAACGTGTTCTCTCTAATCTTGAGCCCACTTTCCTCTGTACTCTGAAACTGTTGGAAAATTTGTCACAAAAAATTTGGGGAGGGGAAATGTTTTGTACCAACTACTGGCTTCCTTGCTCTCCCTCAGCTGTGGTCCTGTCTCCCAACTCTCTGACTTCACATTGGCTATTCCCTGTGCCTGGAATGGTCTACCCCCTTACCTCTGCTTCTCAGTTTCCCTGGCTTCCTCCAAGACTCAGTTCAGATCCTACCTTCTCCAAGAGGGTGATCCCGGTCTTTAGCGAATGCTCCTTTCTAAAAGCAGCTTAAATCTGGTTAGGATTCTCAAGTAATAATTATGTCAGGAAGCACACTGGTGGGGGGCTCATGGGCTGTAGCACTAGGAAAAATAGTCTTCCTGACCTCAGGAGTATACTTTCAACTGAGCTCTTGGGACCCAACTGATCAGGATAGAAGATGGAATACTTGCCTCAGAACATGTTACATAAATACGAAAGCATCACTACTGTAGTGGGTCAGCATCATATAATGAAGAGATAGAGAGAACACTGGGATTGGAACCCAAAGGCCTGAACTAGAAATCGGTTGTCACTTATTAGCTGTGTGACTTTGAGCAAATCATTTATTGTCTCTGGTCCTCAGTTTCCCTACCTGAAAAATGGTTAGTAGGAAGGATTTGACTAGATCAGGCCAGTACAACATACAACCTGTGGGCTGCGGCCTATTTTACATCCTCTGCATTTTTTGTGGGCCACCCAAAATCCTTTGGTGGGCCACAAGCAGCACGCAGGCCACATGTTGTGCAGGCCTGGACTAGATGATACATAAGTCTTCTCCCTGTAGAGCTTTGGAACCTCGTTTTGCTGTTCTTTTTGGAAATCAATAGTTTGGAACACCCTGTCTTATTACAGCTCTTGAACTAGCCTTCCAGACAGGGGAATTCCCATCAATAATCAACAAGTGAGTCAACAAGAATTTATTAAAGGCTTACTACATGCCCGACACTGTGCTAAGCAATGAGGATACAAAGAGAGGCAAAAAACACTAGCACCGAGCTATTTGCCTTCAAGCAGCTCACGTTGTAATGGAGGAAACAAAGTATAAGTAACTAGGTATTTAGGAGATGTATTAAGAGTAAAAGAAGGTAATCTGAAAAAGGAAGGCACTAGCACCTGGGAGAGACCAAGAAAAGGTAAGATCTGACCTGAGCCTTGGAGGAAGCTAGGAGAACCAAGAAACAGAAGTCAGGGGGCAGATCATTGCAGGCATGGGGACCAGCCAGTGAAAAGTCAGAGAACTGGGAGATGAAGGCTTCAGATGTGTCTGAAGGACAGCAAGGAAGTCAGTGTAGCTGACTATAAGGTATGAGAAGGTTGGAAAGGTAGGAAGGGGCCAAGTTTGGAGAGGATTTAAATGCCGGAGGACTTTATAGTCAATCCTAGAAGTGACAGAGACACACAGAAATCTGGCCTTCTGGAGTAGGGGGTTGGCTGTTCATCCAAGGGTCCTTGTTTGTTGGCATGTAATAATGGAGTGGCTAGATTTTAGTTAAGACATCCTCTCTTTGTATGACCGGGCACAAGCCATTTACCATTCTTGGATGCCAGTTTTCTCATCTATGTAATAAGGGGGTTGAATTAAATGGCCTTAAAAACTCTTCCAGTTTGACAGTCAAAAGATCTAATCTAATGGTTTTTTTTTAACTAGAACTCTGATTTCTTTGGTACTGGGAATACCATCAGAAAACTTCTGCCAATGCAGATGGGCACCTTGTCTGCAACCTGGGAAAGTTGTCGGGGGCATTTAGTTGAGTGAGTTACTCTGGGTCTCATAGAGCCAGGACATGTTAGAGACTGGACTTGAACCTAAGTGTTCTGACACTGAGGACAGCCCTCTGTTATGCTTAGATGCCTCTCATTCTATTGCTTTAAAAAGGAAAAGAAAATGGAGATTCACTATAAGACATGTCATTAAGAGATACAACTATTTTAAACAGATGCATTCAACTGGGTTTCTTTTTAATCCTTCTCAATTCAAACTTTTTAAGCACCTTAAAATAGAATAAGTTGCTTCATAAGATAGTGAGTTCCCCCGCACTGGAGGCCATCAAGGGGAGGCTGCATGATGACCCCTCAAAGCTGGTGCAGTGGGCATGCCTGTGCAGACACAGATTAGATTAAATGACCATCAGTACAAGCCTTACACAGTCCTCTCCATAGGACCTTGCCATCATTCTGGCAGTGTGTCCTACAGAGGCAAACTTTTGTGTGTAAACAAGATTTATAAGGCAAACAATCCTCCTCAAAGCTCAGCAACTAGAGAACCCTAAGGTTCAAAACAACTTTGAGGGGCCATTTTGTTTTGTTTTTGTTTCCAAATTAAGGCAGCGGGCTGTAATGGGGGGGGAGGGTAAATCGCTGAACTGGGACTTCTGGAGACCTGAATTCTAGCTCCATTATCTAGCTATGTGATTTTGAGTAAGTCAGTTCCCTCTCTGGGCAGCTGTCCTCACCTCTATACGATGAGGAGCTTTAAGAGAGTAGGGTCTTCTAAAGCAGAGGCTGGGCAGCTGGGTAGTACAGTGGATAGAATGTCAGGCCCAGAGGCAGGAAGACTCCTCTTCCTGAGTTCAAATGTGGCTTTAGACACATACTAGCTGTGTGACCCTGGGCAAGTCACTTAACCTTGTTTGCCTCTGGTTCCTCATCTGTAAAATGAACTGGAGAAGGAAATGGCAGACCAGTCTAGTATCTCTGCCAAGAAAATCCCTGAATCTGACACAAGTCAACAACAGAAGTAGGGTTGTCAAAGTCGCTGTCTGAATGTAGCCCTCAATGCTGTTGAGTGTGCTCAGAACCAGAATAACATGTAACTGAGAAATTTAACAAAAGAAACAGAAATGCAATAAATAATGTTACTTTGTGGTCTTCTAAGTTGATAAGTGGAGGCAGGGAACGGTTTCCACTTAAATTCAACACCGCTACTCTACAAGTCAAGAAGACTTGAGTTCAAATGTAGCCTCAGACACTAGCTGTGTGACCCTGGGCAAGTCACTTAACCTCTGCCTTCCTCGGTTTCCTCAATTGTAAAATGGAGATATTCCCAGGGTTATTGTGAGGATAAAATGAGATGAAATGGTTAGCACAGTGTAGAGTAGCCTCCTATTGAACACTTGATCCTTCCTTCCTTCTAAACTCCCTTCCAGCTGACACTCTCTGGCTCAAATTTTAAGTGCATGTGCCCACACGTAGTTTTCCAAATAAATAGATTAATCTGAGAATGGAAGGTACATGTTAAAACGACCTTGTTCTTTCGATAGTAAATGGAATTTATTTGAAGAGGAAATTTTTATTTTTAATTTTTCCATTATTTACTTATTTTAACATTATTTTTTTAAATTTTGGGTTCCAAATTCTCTCCCTCCTTCCAGCCCCTATACCACACATTGAGAATGCAAGAAATGTGATATCAATTAGACATGAGAAGTCATGCAAAACAGGTTTTCACATTAGCCATCTTGCAAAAAAAGAAAAGCTAGAAAAATAAAGTGAAAAAAAAAAAGTGTGCTTCAATCTGCACTTAGAGTTCATCAGTTCTTAAATAGGAAAATTTTAGCAGCCTCTTCCAAGGTTGGGACTTTGATCTGCATATTAATGTGTGGATGGAGTAAGGAAAGAGCCTGGAGTAAGGAAAGAGCCTAGACCCGGAAAGGCTGTGGCATGCTGGATCCTTCCTTGTTGAGCAACATGTGATCATGCGTTTAGATTTGATATTGTAAAGCTTCTGAAGTATCAACTCAGAGGCCTTGGGTTCAAATCCCAGTCACTACCTGCATAACTTTGGCCAGTCTCTTCACCTCTCTTGGCCTTAGTTTCCTTAACTGTAAAAGTGGCCTTTAAGGTTTCTTCTGTTTCTAAATCTAAGCTCTCATGATCCTACTATGCTGGGAAAAGGGAGGACTGACTGACTTCATCTGGCATGAAGTTTATTCATAGACTGATGTTCCTGATCCTAGTTCAAACCAAAATAGGGGCCTCATGGCATGGCCTTTCTCACAATTCTCATCTTGTCAAAAAGTGGGAGTTCAGATATTTGTATGACCCTAAGCAAGTCATTTAACCTCTATGTGTCTCAGTTTCCTCATCTGTAAAACAAAGAAGTTAGACTCCATGGCATCTAAGATACTCTCCAACTCTAAATTTATTTTCTTTAGATCCTATAAAACTCAGACAGTATGTGAAGCTTAAGTGAAGAGGTAGATTAAATATGGTCATGGACACTAGCCTGGGGTGGGCAGGGCAGGTTGGGAAGAGCATTAGGCTTAGGGATCAGAGGTCACCATTGAATCTTCAAGCTGGAAGGAACCATAGTATGCATCCATCTCAACCAGCCCCTTCATTTTGCAGATGAGAATATTGAGGTATATCAAATTAAAGCCTTTCATTTTACAGATGAAGAAACTGAGGCCCAGAAAGGGGAAATCATTCTTCTAATTTCTGATTCTAGATTTGATACAGAGTAATTCTCATCTTGGAGGGCAAAGCATATGCAATGACTGCAAGGTGCCAACCCTGCTCCTCTCAATCTTTTCCAAAGGGCTGAGCCTATGTCATTTTTGGTCATTAGAAACGTGATGGAAAGGTTCATTTGCATAGCTTTGCAGTTAGGCCAATGACCCTAGGCTCAGTTCTAAGAGTTAACGATGTCCTAATAAAATGATGATGATTTTTTAAAAAATTGTATCATCTATTCCCTTTTAACCCAGACGGAATTCCCAAGCCAATCTTTGGACTTGATTAAGAAACTCCTCTTGGCAGTCTTGAACTCCTACTTCATACCCTGGAAACTGAAATACCACTGAGGCCTTTTCACGCACACTTGCTTTCAGTTGTTCTGCAGAAGTCTGATGAACAAAGAGCTCTAACAGGATATTGAGTATAATGATGAAACAATATCTCATCATTTCTCCATTCATGTCCAATGATGCATCAAAGGGCTTGTCTGCTCTATGATCATGGCACGATGGAAAAAGCATTGGCTATGGAGTCAAAGATCTAGGTTCAGGTCCCCGCTGTGATACTTTCTACCTGTGCGATCTTGGGCAAATCATTTAGCTTCCCTGGGTCTCAGTTCCTTCATCCGTAAAATGAGCTGGTTGGATTAGATGGTTAATGAGGTCCCTTACACCTGTAGATCCATGATACTCTATCCAGTTAAGAATCAGATCACTTAGCTTTGCAGTACAAGTGATCCCCAAGGCTTGGGATTAAAGAATAAGAGAATCAGGGTCTTGGGTAAAGAGTGTCAGGAGTAGGGAGGAAGAAATTCCAAGGAGGTAGTCAGAGACTTTAGTCTTCCAGAGTGTGGCCATGCGGGACCCAGTCAGGTCCATGGTTTTTCATTGTTGTTGTTTTTTCATTATGGGGAACCTGGTTCCCTAGACTTATGATGAAGACAGAATTAATCCTAACTTCAACAGGAAGTCTAGGGAATGGAGTCCACTTGGATTAGACTCAGAGAAGTGGCTTCAAGATTCTTCCCATGACACCAGGAAAGAAGAGCAGCAAGTTTCCCAGATGATGTCAGAGAATGGTAATTTTTGTTGATGACTTTCAGTCATCTTCAGTTGTGTCTGACTCTTCATGACTCCATTTAGGTTTTCTTGGCAAAGATACTGGCATGGTTGGTCATTTCCTTCTCCAGCTCATTTTACAGATGAAGAAACTAAGACAAATGGGGTTAAATGACTTGTCTAGGGTCACACAACTAGTAAATATCTGAGGACAGAGTGGAACTCAGGAAGATGACTCTTCTTGAGTTAAATGACTTGCCCAGGGTCACCCAGCTAGTAAGTGTCTGAGGCCAGATTTGAACTCAGGAAAATAAGTCTTCCTGACTCTAGATCCAGTGCTCTATCTACTGCACCACCTAGCTGACCAACAACAGAGAACACTAGAGAGCTGATCAAAGTCTGTCCTTTTCTAAGGAGGCAGTAGCTGAGAAGTCACATAAAGACATAAACATGCATCCTTGATGGATAAACTCTAAAATTAAGGGCGGTACTTCAGGTAGGGAAATATCAAGATGAAAAGAATTCAAATCCTGCCTCAGACATTTACTAGCTGTGTGACCCTGGGCAAGTCACTTAACCTCCGTCTCTCTGAGTTTTCTCATTTGTAAAATCCGGATAATAATAGCACCTTGTGAGGATCAAATGAGATGATATTTTTGAAGTACTTTGCAAACTTTAAGACACTATATAAATGTTACTACTTATCTGTGGAAAGATGCTGTATCAGAGAGAGACAAAAACAGGTACTAACTGACTTTTATTTAATAAACATGGGCTGGTCCTTGGAAATACAAAAATAAAAATTTTCTGCCTTTAAGGAGGTTTCATTCTACTGAAGGAAAAATATGAATACAAAGTATATACAAAGTAAACACCATATAATTTGGTAAGGGGAAAAGTCTTTCCAATGGGAAAGGCAAAGGATTTCTCTAGGCCTTGGTAAAATGTGAAAGGCTTCCTGAGTTTTCATGTTTTCTTATGCAAAAAACATCAGTCCAGCTGAAGAAAGTGGGTCTGTAAATGCCTAACTCCTAAGTCAAAGAGGGATTCTCACAAGGGCTGGGAGTTTTTCCCCATAGAACCAGCAGAGAGGTAGATGTTTTTTTAAGTTAGAGGCAGAGAAGGAAAGGCGTTGGACAAAGGACATAAAACTGTCTAACACACAGAATGATCTCAGAGTAAAATGGACTGCCTCAGAGTGACTATTTACCAAGTATGACATAGGTATAATTCTTGTCTAGGTAATACTTGGATGAGAAAGCCTGTCAGACCCCTTCTTACTCAGATGTTTTATGATTCTGTGACATATCCTAACACGACATATGTAAAATTTCATGGAATTGGTAGGCAAATACAGCTTCCTCCTCAAAAGGGAAAGACAGGAAGGCACATACAAAGTACTGTGGATTTTATAACAGCCAAGGAGCTTTTGGGCTGGGTCTGAGTAATAAACTCCTCATTGTAAATATTCACAGCATTTCCCAAAGGTGGGAGATCAGGCACCTTCTCCAAAAGAGAGTAAGTATTCCAATATATGAAGAAGGAAAGGACAGACACACTGGGGAGGGCAGGGAAGAGGATGGATGGAACAGGCTTGGTGAAATATTGCTTTGGCCCTTCCAAGTCTGCCCCTCAAAGGACTCCACACAGTTTTCACTTACTGAGAAGCTCTCTTTGTTGCCAAGCTGAATCCCATAGCCCTAAATCTCCCTGAGACGAATCTGGCGAGAGCAGAAGGCCTGAATGGGGACACAGAAACCCACACATCAGGCTTCCCATGGGTAGGCGGTGAGGAGAAAGAGCTGCCCAGATGCCTGAAGGACTTTGCTGGCCCAGCTTTTCACCAACAGAGGAAGGTTCAGCATTCTTTCACTTCATCCACCCGCCATGGGCCCACTTGAGGAACATGCTATACTAGAGAGGATGGGGGAGATACCAAGATAAACAAGTTTCTTGTATATAGGGAAAAAACAATCAGTGAAAGTTTCATAGAGGAGGTAACTTTTGAACTAGACCTTGAAGAGTGTACGGGATATCAATAGACAGAGATTAGGTATACGAGGGGTGGCAGGGTAAGGTAAGCCTCAGACCAAGGGAATAAATAAAGACAGAGAAGGTGGGAAAAGCGTAGATCTTGTATGTGGGGGAGAAGGAGACACTGAGCAATCTGATTTGGCTGGAATGTAGGATGTGTGTTCCAGGATGGTTAGCCATTCAAAGGAAAGACATCAATCATGGGCAGAGAAATTATCTAACCATTTATTTTGATGTCAAGGAAATGGGGAGTCTTTGCATACTCATCTGTAACTCAACCAACCCAGTTCCTAATCTTGGCTGATAATCCTGGGCCATAGGCACAGGTGAGATTCAGGAACCAGATGGTGCCAAGCAGACAACTGATACATTTTTTTGTTCCCAAGTCTGTTTAAAGCTCATTTAGGGATTTACTTTTTCTTGCCCCCCTCCTTTTTTGCTTTCCCACCAAAGTTTCAGATGTGGGATTCAAACTCAGGGAACCTGTTCTGTTAGGGCGCTACTTCCTGCCCATGACTATAGCCTCATGCAAATGGCCCCAGTGCGGCCTTCCCTTCCCCCAATGTGTTCTTATGTGCAGGCTAGTCAGGTATGCTTTCCACAAATGCGATAGTCTGGGGAGAAAATAATATACTTGTGAGTCCAATAATTCTGAGTAACTCCGAAGAAGGCATACCTGGGTAGGAACAATTCTGGGTGTCTTGTCCTCCCTCCTTGTGGATTCAGCAATCATTTCCCATTGTGTAGTGGAAAAGAGTGAGTAGGGGTCAGCTAGGTGATGCAGTGGATAGAGCATTGGCCCTGGATTCAGGAGGACCTGAGTTCAAATCCGGCATCAGACCCATAACACTCACTAGCTATGTGACCCTGGGCAAGTCACTTAACTCTCATTGCCCAAGCATCTGGGCAGTTCTTTCTCCTCACCACCTACCCATGGAAAGCCTGATGTGTGGGTTGCTGTGTCCCCATTCAGGCATCTTGCTCTTGCCAGGCTAGTCACCTAACCTCTGTTTCTTTAGTTGCCTAATGGGGATAATAACAGCACCTACCTCACAGGGTTCATTTGAAGATGATATACTATACTATATCATACTATACTATACTATACTATACTATACTATACTATACTATACTAT
>NW_020954907.1:307400-319767 GCF_900497805.2 Vombatus ursinus | reverse complement strand
ATACTATACTATACTATACTATACTATACTATACTATACTATACTATACTATACTATGCTATATGATAAGATAATATAATATAACATAACATAACACATAACATGATAAAATATAACATAATATAATATATTAGTACTGGAATGGATACAGAGTAATTCTTATCCTGGAGGGCAAAGCATATGCAATGACTGCGAGGTGCCAACCTTGCTCCTCTCAATCTCTACCAAAGGGTTGAGCCTATTTCATTTTTGGTCATTAGAAACGTGATGGAAAGGTTCATTTGCATAGCTTTGCAGTTAGGCCAATGACCCCAGGCTCAGTTCTAAGAGTTAATGGTGTCCTAATAAAATGATGATGATTTTAAGTTGACAGTGCCTGGCACATAGTAGGCACCATACACATGCCTGTTCTCTTCCCTCTTTATATGTGTTGTCTTTTCACTCTCGCCCTGAATTAGAGCATAAACTCCTTGACGGGTAAGTTCTGTCTTGTTGGCTTGTTTTTGTATTTCCAATTGGTATCCCATCCTACCTCCTGGCAGGCTTTTATTACATGGAATTGGTAGGCAAATACATCTTCCTCCTCAAAAGAGAAAGACAGGAAGGCACATACAAAGTACTGTGGATTTTATAACAGCCAAGGAGCTTTTGGGCTTTATTTACCTGGTGTTCTTCCAGTCTTATTGTATGGCTCTAAGAAAACCATAATATCCAAAGAATTGAATTTGAGATCCTCTAAGGACTAGATTATGCAAAGGCGGCAGAGTTGGTGGGCATGAGTAGACTGTAACACATTATAAACAAGGAATTACAGAGGAGAATTTGTGTAAAGGATGTCAAAGAAAAATATGAATGAGAAAAAAATGGGCTGTCACATGGCAACAGGGAGGAATAAGCAACAGAGAGCAACACATGCCTCATTGGCATGGGGCAGGAAAACCCCCAGTAGGTTGGGTAGAGCTCCTGTTGTGATCTACAAGAAGAATGTAGGCAGGCATGAATAGGTTACAATTGACATCAGTGGAAAGAATACCTACATGAATGATATTCCAAGACCCCTTGGACCACTTGAACAAAGCTGAAAAGGTGGCTTAGAGGCAGATTTCAGGAAAGGCCTTGAATGCCAGGCTAAGGGTTTTATTGAATAATCAGCCAATCAGCATTTGTAAATGCCTACCACATGCCAGGTACTATGCTAAGCCCTAGGGGTGCAAAAAGAGGCACTCAAGAATCTAATGGATTAATTATAGGCAATGGGGAGCCCCTGAAGGGTTCTAAGCTGCAAACCAGAGGGAACCAGTGGGTCCACAGAGGGCATCAGAAGTACCAAAAACCATCAAAGAAAGCTAAGCACAATTCTGTAGTAGAAAGGACTGCCACTAGAGAGAATATGCATGCTGAATACCATAACGTAAACACCATCAGCTGAACTCAGATTAAGGGGCAATGACCAATCTGGACCAAGGATAGAGGAATCCTGGGGGTACACTGTCAGAGAAGCTCACTTGATTGGTTCTCTTTGCTGACATTGTTTTTCTTCATTACAAGGGAGAGAAAGTTCTGTGGTGGGGTGGGTAACATCAGGAACTACTGTGATGTCAAAAAAAAATAAAAAGCTTCACTATATGGGATAGGGAGTGAGCCTGTGGTTTCACTGATATATAGAACTCCCAGATAAGGAAACTCTCTCCACTGATGCAGATAAATACCTTCTGGGCAGCTTACAGTGTTAGAGAGTTACCTTGGGGGCTATAGAGAAGTTTAGTTACTTGCTCAGGGTCACTAAACCTGGTAAGAGATCTTTTTTAAAGGGCACCAGACTTTTAGGAGATGGTTACATTCAAGTTCCAGCTTGAATCACTTCCCTTTTCTGGACCTCAGTTTGTTTGTCTATAAAATGAGCAGGTTTCACTGGAAGACCTTGAAGGACCTTCCCAGTTCTGACTGGATTCCATGAATCCAAGGGTAGGACTCATTAAGCTGGAAGAATTCAACAGAACCATATGGCTTCTTTCTGAGAGCTGTGAAAAAGGCAAACAGTACAAAACTGGCAGAAGAAAACAGATCCTTCACAACCTAGAATATCCACCTACTTCCCTACAAGGCGCTCGAGTCAATGGCTCAAGGTTATCATCAGATCAGGGAGTGAGGGGCTGGGCTTTTGAACCAAGAATCCCACATCCCAACTCATAAACAAACAAACCTCCCCGGTATCATACTGTAATGTCAAGCCAAACCTGGCCTTATTCACTGTGGGCTCAGGAAGATTCTTAGAAAGACAAAGAAGAAAAAAAAATAGGGAAGGGAAGAGTAGTTAGTCCCCTTTCCAATGATCTTGATGAAACTTGATTTCTGAGCTTACATTTCTGCATCAGGCCCCTGGTTTACTCCAAATACATCCTTAGGAAAATATGACCTTTATGGCTTCCAAGGGACCCACACAGCCCAATTTATTCTTACAAGCCTCTCAACTCCAATTCTTCACCTACTATTAATAACTGACATTTAGACAGCACTGTAAGAGAAAGCAGTAACATTTTCTCTGATGTTTATATATAGATCATCCAATTTGAGCCTTCCATCTGGCCTGTAAGGTAGATGCTACTGTTATACCCATTTTACAGATAAGGAAAACTCAAGGTCAAATGCCTTGCCTAGGCTTGCACAGCTAGTAAGCAAGTTTTGAATCCAGGTTCTCCTGACCCAAGGACCATTGCTCTATCTACCATTACTACTACTATGTGATTCCCCAGTCATGGTACTAGGATAGTAATATGACTGTGTGACTCCCCAGGAAAGATCACAGGTTTCTCTTAAGTAAAAAATAATTAAATTCATCATCATACCCAGCATTTGTCTAGCACCTTAAGGTTTGCCAAGTGCTTTACTTGTTGAGTTATTGATCCCTGGGAGGAAGGTGCTAAAAAAAAAGCCTCCAAAGGGAATAAATAGTGATGTTCACTGACATAGAAATGGGACAAGAAATAATAATGATTTAGAAACAGCCATTATCAAGAACTTGTAAATAGCAGTGATCAGTTCTTCACTTGGCAGGCAGACTTCTGACACCCATGGCATGGCACAGCCAGAGGGGAAGGGGCTCGGAGAAGGGTGGAGCTGTCACACACTTAGCTCCCTGTTCTTTAACCGGGGGGGGGGGGGGGTGTGGACAGGGACGGCCTTTGGCTCCTGCCTAGGGTGATCAGTCTAGGGAAGTGGGATGTTTAGCCTAGAAAAGAGAAGACTGGGAGGAGAAGAGAGGTGGGACATGATCAATGTCCTCAAACATTCTACTATGAATCACTAACATTTATGTAGAGCTTGCTGTGTGCTAAGTACTTTAGAATGATTACCTCATTTGATCTTCAAAACAACCCTGTGAGGTATGTGCTATTATTATCCCCATTTTATTGATGAGGAAACTGAGGCAAGCAGAGGTTAAGTGATTTGCTCAGGGTCACACAGCTAGTGAGGATCCGAATTCAGATTTAAACAATGATCTTCCTGATTCCAGGCGTGCTACCTGAGCCACCTGGTCTCGTTCAGTTGAGTCCAACTCTTCATGACCCCATTTGGGGTTTTCTTGGCAAAGATACTGGAGTGGTTTGTCATTTCCCTCTCTAGCCCATTTTACAGATGAGGAACTGAGGCAAACAGAGTCGCAGAGCTAGTAGATTTGAACTCACGAAGATGCTGACTTCAGGGCCAGCACTCTGCACACTATGGCGCCACCTAGCTTCCGACTGAAGCACCTAGCAGTCTATGAAATACTTGGAAGGGATTATTGCTGTTGGTTCTTCATTCTGGAAGAGGACCTATGATCTCAGGAGGGGATGGAGTGGAAGAAAGATTAGACTTGCTTTTCATTTGGCGCTAGAGGACAGGACCAGGAGCAAAGTGTGGAAATTGGCGCAGTAGATTTGAACTTGGCTTTCCCACAATTAGAACTACCAAAGATGGAAGAGGTTCCATTCAGGCTTAAAAGAAAGTGGATTGCCCCTCCTTAGGGGGCTTTAAGCAATTAATAGATGTATAACGTACACTTGATGCATATGTTATAAAAGGGATTTTTTTTTCAGGTGTGGGTTAGACTGCACGGTCTCTAAATGTTGCTTGCTTGAAGCATTATACAGATATCATCTCTTCAGTCAGCTTGGTGTGGGGGAAAGAAAAATAAGAAGACATGGATTCAAATCCTACTTCTGACATACTGGCAGTGAGACCCCGGACAAGTCACTGAACTAGGCAACTCTTTAAGTTACGGAGAAGATAGCAACTTGCGTGGGTTGAAGGTGTTCCTTCACCTGTGAGTTGCTTATACCATTGAAGTCACAGGATCAGTTCCCATCCTACTAACATTTTTATTCCAACTCAAATTCTATAAAATAGAGCTACCCTCAGGCCCTAACTCAAACATTGGAGTGTAAAATAAGGCAGCAGATTAGAAACATTGGGATACATGGACATGAACAGGATAGTAGAGGCATTAGTGGAGGAAAGAGACAGAAGAATTAGAAAAAGCAGACACTAGAACTATAAGTACTAGATGGGGTCATTCAGCATTGGAGGTGAAACAGTCTCGTGCCTTAATGACCCAGCTCCGTGGCACAGCCGATAAAGCCTTGGGCCTGGAGTCAGGAAAGCCTGAATTCAAATCCAGCCTCAGACATTTACCAGCTGTGTGACCCTAAGCAAATTGTTTAACTTCTCTTGACCTCAATTTTCTCATCTTTAAAATGGTGATGATAATAATGGCACCTTCCTCCCAGTATTGTTGTAAGGATCCAATGAGATAGTACTTGTAAAGCACTAAGCACAGTGCCTGGTACATAGTAGGTGCTTCATAAATGCTTTTTCCTTCCCTTAATATCCCCTCTGTTCCATAGCACTGAACAATCTTGAACATTCACGATGATGCCCCTGAAGTATCTATAAAAACTTGCATTACATTCAGATTATTCTTCCTGAGAAAGTAGGATGTTTCATTAAAAAAAAATGGTTGATCTTAAAAAATCTTAGCACGTAAGATAAGTTTCAGTCACCTGAGATATCCCCTGGCTATGTGGCACAGGGGATGGAGTACTGGACTTGGAGTCAGGAAGACTTGAGTTCAAATCTGGCCTCAGATCCTTATGACCCTGGTTATTCTTATTCAGTCATTTTAGTCATGTCTGCCTTAGGATTTGGGGTTTTCTTGGCAAAGATACTAGAATGGTTTGCCATTTCCTTCTCCAGCTCATTTTACAGATGAGGAAACTGAAGCAAACCAGTTTAAGGGACTTGTCTAGGGTCACACAGCTAGTAAGTGTGAGGCCAGATTTGAATTTAGGAAGAGAAGTTTTCCTGATTCCAGGCCCTGGGCAAGTCACTTAACCTGTGTGATCCCTTTTACCATTTATGTTCTTTCCTTTCTAGACCAAGACTCATCCTCTTTGACACATTTTTATATATACTCATTGTCTCCTCCATTAGAATATAAGGTTTTTGTAAGTAGAGATTATTTTATTCTTTATACTCATGTTCCTGGAATCTAGCATGGTGCCTGACACATTGTCAGAGATGCTCAATAAATACTTGTTGGTTGACAGAGGGGAAAAAAAGGAAAATAAAATTATGTAGAGCATTTTTGCCTTCTCTGTTGCTAGTGATCATTGTCCTATCCAGCCCAGACAATAGTCTTGTTTAATCTCTTTCTTTGCTCTTCTCTGCATAAAACCCCCACACCTTTTCCCTTCTCAATTTCACCTTATTCTGAGTTTTACTATTCACAATATATTCTTATAGGACTATGCTACACACACACACACACACACACACACACACACACACACACACACACTTTCTATGATATCCTCGCTTCCATTTTCTGTATATACATTTAAAATCTACATTCTCTTAACATGGAGGGATATTCCCTGCTGTAGGAAGGACCCCATATTTACTACTTAGCTATGAATTTCCCTTAGCTCCAGTCTGCATGAGTGCTGGGCTATGTCATTTGAGACACTTCTCAGAGGTTCCTGAATTTAGTGTTTCAAGACCTGCTATTTCAGAGAGTGGTAGCTGAACCTGACCATATGCTCATCTATTCATGGGACATTTCCTGGAAAAATGAATTATTTTCATCTGTCTTCCAGCATCTAAACAAATATAGGCTAATCACTAATTCAACTGCTCGCATATTTATTAGACACCTATATTCAGGGAGTTGTTGTTAGGTGCTAGAGGTATAAAGGCAAAAAGGGGAAACACATTCCCTGCTCTTAGAGAGTGGATGGATACCATATTTAAACAGATATAGAAATACAATTTTAAAATGTTTCATATTAAGAAGACATACTCCTATAAACAGACTTAGGAATAAGAGAGGCCAGCATAATTCTAATGAAGATCAATTAAGAGGGGAATGGAGAAACAACACTGTCATGGAAATAGAATATAGGCCACCTGGAGAGAAGAAAGTCTGACCAATTCGTTTCCCTGATCAGAAATCCTTAGCGACTATCTATTGCCTCTAGGATAAAACACACACAAAAGAAAAAAAAAATTCCTCGGCCTGTCATTTAAAGAGCTCCACAATCTGGCTGTGATCTACCTTTCTAGCCTTATTTCACATTTATTCCCTCTTACCCACTCTAAGCTCCAGTAAAGCTGGACTACCAGCTGTTCCCCAGATTTGACACGCCATCTCTCATCACTTATGCATGCCTGAAAGCTGCAGCCCACACCTTGAATACCATCCCTTATCTTTGCCTGTCAGAATGCCTTATCTTTCTGCAAGCCTCAATTCAGGTGCTAACGCCTCTAAATTCTCTGATCTCTGCTCTGCTCTCCCCCAACCACCCCCACCTCCCCACCCTGCAGTTGCTAGTGCTCTCCCCTTCCCCAAATTACCTTCTATTTATTTATCTGCGTGCATGTTAAATCCCACCACCACCCCAGTGAAATATAAGCTCCCTAAAGGCAGGGTATGTTTTGTTTTTATAATCCCAACACTTACATAGGGGGGAGGGAGGGAATAAGTATTTATATGGCACCTACTATGGGCCAAGCACTGTTGAGTCAGGTGCTTACTAAATTTTTGTCGGAGTAAATAGATGGATTCACCTCAGAGATTTCAGGGCCAACCCATAATAGGCAAAAAGGCTAAGGGAAGGGCCCAGCAGATAAGCCCCAGAATTGGTAGCAGCCTTGCACCAAGATCACAGCACAAAGCCAGTGTCCCAAAGCCCAGCAACATGCTCTAGAGGGAGGAGTAATGCTTAATTTTGCCATACATCCAGGGTAGTGGAGTCAACTAGAGACCAGGGGGCCCTCCAGATGGGTAT
The DNA here is from genome assembly GCF_900497805.2 of Vombatus ursinus. Lineage (NCBI taxonomy): Eukaryota > Metazoa > Chordata > Mammalia > Diprotodontia > Vombatidae > Vombatus > Vombatus ursinus. The sequence goes on along the minus strand of NW_020954907.1, from coordinate 312,439 downwards.
GAAGTGTCCGTGTTAGCTCTCGGGGGGAAAAATGACCTGAGCTTCCACTAGGCAGCTTGATTTTTAGATTTGAACCCCCTAATTGAGGGCACATTTCTTCAGCTTTTAACTCTAATTGGTTAAACCAACTCATGCTGGAGGCATCATGTTATAATCCAAAGAGCTCTGAGTTTGAATCCTGACTATGCTGCTTGCCACTTGTGTGACCCTAGGCAAGTGGGCCTAGGTTACATCTTTATAAATTGAGGGGGCTGAACTCTGTGGCCTGTAAGGGCTCCTCAAGCTGTAACTTGGGGAGCCTGTGATCTGCTTATCTCCACCCTTTAGACGTCTGTGGCCTTATGGTTACTCTGATAATGGGACAGAAGGATCTTTGGATCAAGTCCCATGATCAAACCACTGATCCTGAATTCCACCCCAGGATGACCAGTAGTGTTGTCATAGGAGATAACTATTTACTGAAACACGCCAGTTTGATTAGGGAGTATGTGAATCTGGTAAGGATTCACATCTATAATCAGCTTCAGTTGGGAATGGGAAAAGATATGAACAAAGCTACTTTCAAATGAAGGCAAGCTGTATACTAGGTATCTTTCCCAAAGTAAAGGATATGTGGTTTTGGTCCCATGTATTCCAATGTAATCCCCAAAAGCCATTGAATAGTACTACCCTATCAAGCAAAAGACAGTTTGGGGTAGGAAGTAACCTTGCTCCCAAGGACTGTCAGTCAGTAAGTGTTTAAAGTGCCTACTGTGTGCCAGGTATTATGCCAAATGCTAGGGAAACAAAGAAAGTCAAAAACAGTTCCTGCCCTCAAGAAGCTTATGTTCTAATGGGAAAAGACATAATTAACTCTGTACATGCAAGATATATACAGGGTATATGGAAGGCAATCTCATAGGGAAAGCATTAGAATTTGGGGGAAATGAGACTGATCTTCATCTTGAAGGAAGCCAGGAAAACTAAGACAGAAATGAGAGACAGAACATTTAAGCCATAAGGGATAGCCAAGGAAAAGTCTTAGAGAAAAGCAGTGTGGAGATTGGAATGTTGTATAGGAAAAATAGAAAGAATATTGTTGCTGGATTGTAGAGTGTAAGGAGGGAAGGAAAGAATTACTCAAAAGACTGGAAAGCTAGGAAGGGCTTTAAGTACCCAAAGGAGGGCTTTGAGTTGAATCCTAGAGCTAACTGGGAGACCCTGGGGTCTACAAAATAGGAGTTTGAGTCACTCACAGGTCATTCCCACTAATCAGGGCTTTCAGTAATGAATTTTGGTCTGAATCATAACTAACATTTTATAGCATTTTGAAACTTGTAAAGGGCTTTACATATTCACACATAATACCCACATATATATTTATATTAATAATGTGATATATATATACATATATACATACATACACATACACTCTCAATTTGATAATCACAATAGCCCTGAGAGGTAGCTATTATTGCTATCCTCATTTTTCAGACAAACTGAGGCAGAGGGAAATTTTTGTGATTTGCCCCTGGTCACACAGCCAGTAAGTGTCAGAGGTGAATTTAAACTCAGGTCTTCTTGACTCCAAGTGCCTTGTTCTATCACTCTCTCCACTCTGCCAAGCTGGTCTTAAGTGGTTTCTTTAAAGATCTTCCATGGAACAATACTTCCCTTTTTCCTCAGGTACAACATGGTTGTGAGGGAAAGATATCAGACACTGCCATATTGTTGTCTCATTCTGTTCTTTGCAATCCATTTCCAAAAGTCTCAAGTATTAATGCCACCAAATTAATGATCCCTCTGATGGGACTGGTCTAAAAAACAAAAAAAAGCAAGCCTCTACATTCCCTTTACCTTTTCTGTCAGCAAGAGTCACTCAGGTTCCTTCACCTCTTTAAAGTATTTATCTTTCCAATAGGTTGAAGCAATGCCAGTTCTGCTCTACCTGAGCCCCTTCATAGCTGGTAAACAACCGTAAGACACTGTCTTCACTGAGTGCTTTTTACTAAAGCTCCTTTACCCAGAAGAACTAGCTCCTGGTTCAGTCCTTACACATCCCCCAGGCCCCCAACCTGACAGTATTTCCAGTTGGGCCCTAAAACAACACTTGGCACCCCAAAGTAGTACTCCTCTGGAGGGCCCTTGGCTGGATTTTGCTTATGTATCCAGGCCACTAATGTATCCAGGGCATTCTCTCCTTGTCTCTAGCTTCTTCTTTCCTCAGTAGGACAACTCCAACCTTAGCCAAGATTGACAATGTTCCAACCAACTTCCTTTCCTAAACAGAGGCTTTTCAAAGACTTTCACATTTCTCCTTCCTGAATTATCAGGAAAAATTAGCAAAGGGACCCTGTGAGTGGGGGTTGTTTTTACCTTGACCTTTTCTGATACTTCATCATAGAGATTGACATTCAGCCTCTTGATTCCTGGAACATGCAACTTTCTCTTCTTTGACTGAAGCTGGTATTCTGTTCGGGTCTTGACTATCACCTATGGGAGAAGAAATGATTTTGCAGTGGGGGTCTCTTAAGTGCCTCGCCAGGCACATGCCCCTCCCTAAATCCCGAAAAGAGTTGCCCAGTGGAATTGGCCAACCATCTAGAAATGGAGAAAAAGAGCTTACTCTAGTATGATGGCTGGGAGTCAAGAGGCCTGGATTTTAGTACCATTGTTGCTGCTAGCTCACTGTGACCTTTGACCTTAGCTTCCCTGAACTTTTGTTCACCGCATACTTTTCTACATGAGAGGGCAACCAACGGCTTCTACAACAGCCTTAAGAGATGAAGAAATGAGTCTCTCTTCCTTTTTTGGGGGGAGAGGGGGTTGGGTGGGTAATATAATGGGTATGTAATATGGCATGTATCATCAGATTTGGCCAATGTATTTATTGGTTTTGCTTAAATGTTTATTTCTTCTTTGATATATATAAGACACTGGAAAGGGGATGAAGGAGCTATATCTGAAAATGAATAATGTAAAAACAAAAAGGCATTGATAAAACTTTTTTTTAAAGGTTATTTCTCTAGTTATAAAGGGAACACAAAGACACGAATGAATGTATTTCTTCCAACACCTCCAGTTGTACCATTTTAAGTTATAGCTATTGGGAAAGTAATATATCATTATTGCCGAAGGAAAACAAGGTCAAGCATTGGCCTTCACTTTTACTTCTTGCAATCCCCAATTCTCCTCAATGCTCAACTCATGGTACTCCCTTTTATCCCAATCACCCAAGGGTACCCACTCACACATGCTGTGCTCACATTACCTTGTCTGGGAATGGCTGCTGTAGCTGATTGACATCCAGTGGGGTTATCAAAGGGATGTTGTCAAAGCCATCTTCCCCTCCACCACCTCCGCTGCCCTGCTCCTTCTCTGGCTTCTCTGACAGGTTACTCCCCAATTTCACCATGGTGGTTCAAAATTGTCCTAAAGTAGAGAGACAGCTGGTCAGTTTCCCTGCAGACCAATCTGGTCTCCCCAAATGCAATCTTTGATCCAGGGCACTGTCATAGTACCCATCTGCTACCAACCTCCTGAATAAGTAAGTAAGTATTTTGTCTTACAGTGAATTTTATCATATACTTCTCCAGGTTGGTAAAGTGTATAATCATCTGAACAGTAGAAAGCACAATGGGGGCGGGGCTCTTGTAGACAAAAAGCTTTATGATTTAAAACCCACTCTTCAGTTATGTCATAGAAAACCACACATATGAGAGCATGAAGGTTAAGTGAAGACTTCCTCTGAGAGGAAGAGTACACTGACTGGTATCATTGAGCTCTTTTTCAAAATCCATTTGATTTCCAATAATTTCAGCCCCTCCCCATTACCTCATCGCTGCCAGGTGCTCCCCATTCATTCAAGGCAATGTAAGTATCTTCCCCCTTATAAACAAACTGAGGATCCCTATAACCCCCTTTGTATAAGGACCTGACTACAAAAAGACTAGAAAGGAGGACAGATTGCAGTTATACCTTCCTTTACACAATACGTGTTCCTAAAATGGTTATACTGTGAATTTTGGTAAGATATGGATAGATGGATAGATAGGTAGATATAGATAGATATGGATAGATGGATAGATAGGTTGCTATGGATAGATTGGTAGATAGATGTGGAAAAATGGATAGAGAGGTAGATAGACATGGAAAAATGGATAGAGAGGTAGCTAGCTATGAATAGATGGATGGATAGGTAGGTAGATAGAGAAGTAGATATAGGTAGATATGAATAGATATATATACATCTATATACATATAGATAGATATGTACATAGATATAGATAACTCAAGGGATAATGTAAAGGAACCCTATGATGAACCATTTACAAAAAGAAAGAACGTAAAGTTAGTAGTTCTGTTTTGTTTTGTTTTGCCAGTTTCAAAGCTAGGACTTGAACCCAGGTTTCCTGGCTCAAAGGGGCTCTACCACAATGGTGTCAAACAAATAGAGACAGAAGACACGAAATCATACAGAAGGATCCCCATGGGCCACACATTGAGAAAACCACGTGTTTACGTATTTCTTTTTGATTAATACATCAACACATTGCAATCAGATAGGAACCACATTTTCATCTGGCTCAGGCAGCACTCAGGAATGCTGTAGGCTGCATGCTACCGTGGAACTTCTCTGCTTTGCCATACCACCATGGCTCTGACCAGAATCACAACTAACTATGATGTGCAGTCCTTTCCATATTGCAGAGTAATAAGTGCCATTACAACAAACAAAGTCTCTCAACAGCGTGACTAAATCAAGGGAACAGAGCTCTTATTCCCCAAAGATCTTGGGCAAGCTCATCAAAAGCTAAATGCGTTTGGTGAGGTGGACAATCTTGCTATTAGCGTTAATGAAAGGGATTTAGTCAGCTCCCAGAGGCACATTACATAAGCAATTTACTGCCACAGAGTAAATAAATGAATTCTCAATGCATTCAGGCAGGCCACAAAACCAAATTGAAGAACCCAGATGAATTCTGTACTCTGTCCTTGTGGTTGAAGACCAGTATCATCATCATCATCATCATCATCATCATCATCATCATCATCATCAT
>NW_020954907.1:271112-307390 GCF_900497805.2 Vombatus ursinus | reverse complement strand
ATCATCATCATCATCATCATCATCATCATCATCATCATCATCATCATCATCAATAGCTTGTGTTGACAGAGCGCCTTATGGTTTGCAAAGCCTTTTATATACATGATCTCATTTGAGAAGAAACAGTTACAATTTTATCAGTGGAAATGACTCTTAAGATAGGGTATTGCCATCTACCTTACTGTTGCATCCTACAGACCCATGGAACCTTTCCATCTGACCTCCAGATGAAACTTCCTCTATGTGTTGTGTCCTCCATTAGAATCGGAACTCCTTGAGAACAAAGACTATCTATGCTTTTTTCTTTTTGCATCCCCAGTGCTCAGCAGGATGCTTTGCATAGATTTCAAGTTCCCTTTCAGATTGACAAAATATATGACCTACAATCCTATGGGAATCAAAGTTCAGGTTCCGCCATTAATGGCACCATCTCTATTGTTGTCATTGTTCAGTCACATCCAACTCTCCATGACCCCATGGCTCATAGCACACCAATACTGTCAATGGTTTTGTTTTGTTTTGTTTTGTTTTGGCAAAGATACTGAAGTGGTTTGCCATTTCCTTCTCCAGTGGATTAAGGCAAACAGGGATTAAGTGACTTTCCCAGGATCACACAGCTAGTGAGTATCTGAAGCTGTTGTGAACTCAGGTATTCCTGACTCCAGGCCCAGTACACTAACCACCTGCCTCTAACCACCTCTATAGCATCACAAGAATTCAAAAAGACCTGGATGTTAGACGACCTATGTTCAAGTCCCCTTACTCTTCCAAACCAGCTATGTGACGTTGGGCAAAAAATATAACTTCTATGGGCCTCAGTATCCTCTTCTAACTATATGGTTCCAAATCTGATGTTGAGTAAAAGTGGTCCTGGGGAGGAATAGAGTTTCTTATTTAACAGGTTTTTGCTTTAACTCACTGAGCACATGATCACATGGCAAGAGAAAGCCGGTTACATTTTGCCAACAGCAACTGAGACAGAGTGGAAATCGAATGAGACAGAGGAGTTGAGGTGGGAAGAATGCAAGCTAGCAGATCCTTACTCACAAAGACAAAAAGCAGTTGACCCTGAAATCAATCCAATGTGGCAGAGGAGTCAAAGAATGTGAAAAGTAATAAATAGCCCAGTGCCTGACTCCAGAGAGGTACAGGACACTGAAGATGAGGTGAGGGACAGCAGCGGGGTCAGGAAGGAGAGAGTCCAACTGGCAGCCACAGCCTCGTGACTGAAATCCAGGGGCAGATATCGTGAAGATTCTTGCCCCTGTCACCAGTTATAGGGATCCCTATCCTTAAGGTTGGGGTTTTGAGCCTTCCCCCAGCCAAAGAACAGCTCAGGGGACATGAAAGAGGCAGCAGAGCCTAAAGGATAATATTCAGCACTTGGGGTCAAAATCCCTGGGTTCAAATCCCATCTCAACCACTGACTACACTCTGTCCCAAAATTACCTTTGATTCATTATTTATATAATTACATATGTTCACATCTCCCTTATTAGAATGCAAGCTTATTGAAAGCAGGGACTGATGTCTGGCCTATGGCAAGTACTTAATAAATGCTTGTTGATTCATTGGGAAAGACATTGTGGTATAGTGAATAGAGTCCTGGACTTGGAGGTAGAAAGATCTGGGTTCAAATCTTGCCTCAAACACTTACTAGCTGCGCATCTCTGGCAAGTCACTTAACCTTTCAGCCTCAGTTTCCTCATTTGTAAAAAGAGGGAATTGGATTCAAGGGACTCTGAGTATTTCAAAGGTCCCTTCCAGTATCCTGTGATCTCTGTGTGTATGACAAGTCATTTAACCTTTTTCATCCTCAGTTTCCTTATCTGTAAGATGAGAATAATGCCTATAATACTTCACAGTACTTCTGTGAGAATCAAATAAAAGAATTTCTGTAAAGCCCTTGGAAAATCTTAAAGGACCATATAAGTGATCATTTTGGTTTTTGGTTTTGGTTTTTGTGTGTTAGGCAATCAGGGTTAAGTGACTTTCCCAGGGTCATGCAGCTAGTGTCAGGTATATGAGGCTGGATTTGAACTCAGGTCTTCCTGACTCCAGGGCTGGTGCTCTATCTTCTGCACCACCCAGCTGCCCCCTAAGTGATTGTTTTTATTAGCAGCAGAGTGAAATTAGGAGTTATGTAGAGAAGCAGTAGCATGTCATAGAAAAAGCATAAGACAGAGTCAAAATTTGAATTCTGACTTCACCATTTGCTAGCTGTAGTTACACTGGGCAAGTATGCTGACTAATCTATGTCTCGATTCTCTAATGTGTAAAATAGAGAGATATTTGAGCTCTGTAGCTCACAAGACCTTTATGGTGAAAATACTTTTAAAAAACAAAAATGTAGCATAAACATGTTTATATTATGCTGCAGAGATTAGTATTCCAGAGGCTAGGAGCTTAAAGAGATAGATTCAATATCTTGGGGGTCACTGTAAAAATAGGAAACCCTGAACTGAAAACTTGGACTTTTATAAGTAAAGAATCTTTTTCCTATAAGGGGAAATAGTCTGGCAAATAGATAGGAGTATTCAGATGATGGGCATTAGGTCTGGCAGCTAATCTGATGAGAATATTGTAAATCTATGTCTTACTGTTCAATTCACTCTGTTCTCCTTCACAGCCTTGTGCTGTCAGGATCAGAAATGTTGAACACAAGGTTCATGTTAAGACTGTAGGTCTTAGGGGTGGAAGGTCCTTGGAGATCATTGGATCCAAACGCACTTGTTTTATAAAAGAGGCAAAGTAAGACTCAGAGAGGGGGAAGGACTCCTCAAAGTCACACCAGTAATGAGCTACAGAGTCAAGATTCAAACACAGGTCCTAGGACTCCAAACCCAGCTCTCTACCCATTGTACCATGTTGCCTCTGCCCCATGAATGAATGGGCCTTGGGAGGTGGATAGGCACAAAAACAAATGACTATGATATAAATTAGAACACAAGACTATATAGCAAAGGTGCTGAGTGCTATGAGAGATGGAAGGAGGAAGAGAAGACATTCTTTTTAGATGGAATTGATCTGGGAAGACTTCTCAGAAGCAATAGCATCTCATCTAGGTCTCTCTTTTTTTTTTGGGCAATCAGAGTTAAGTGACTTGCCCAAGGTCACACAGCTGGTAAGTGTCAAGTGTCTGAGGCCGTATTTGAACTCAGGTACTCCTGACTCCAAGGTCGGAGCTCCATCCAATACACCACCTAGCTGCCCCACCTCATCTAGGTCTTGAAAGATGAGGAGGGTTTCAACAGGCTGAGGTCAAAGGAGCAATATGAGTAAAGGAGGGACAGCAGAGGATGAGTCAAGATTCATAGTATCTAAGAATGGGAAGGAGTGACTGAGAGTATAAAATATAGGGGAAGGGGATGACTCTTAGTATGTCACAGCTGTGAGGGCTCTGAGCAATCACTTAACCCAACCCCTCGATTTACAGGTGAGGAGGGCCTGAGAAGTTAAGTGATTTGTTCTAGGTCACCCTAATGCCATGTAAATGGGCATGGTACCTTCCCTCTCTGCCTCAGGATTGAAGAAGGTAGCACACAGAGAAGTGTTTAAAAATGTTTGACACTATTGGTTAATTGTCCCACTGTTTATTCAACAGGAATCCCTCCCCCCTCAAAGCTTTTTTCTTCGAGGGAATTATCCTTGGCCTTCCCCAGATCTCTAGAAATATTGTTTTCTTCAAAGCTCAGTTCATCTTTTCCATGAGACCTTTTTGATCCCATCAGTCATTAATGCCTTCCACCACAAGAAATAATTTGTATTTACTTTATGATCTTTTTGTATATATTTTTACATGTCCATGTGGTTTTCTCAGATAGATTGTTAGCTCCTTGAGGGCAAAGATTCTTTCTTATTTGTCTTTGTATTCCCAGGACCTATCATAGAGTCGATATTGAATAAATGCTTACTGATTGATTATTGATAACTTAGGAATGATTACAGCTATCCAGGAGTCATAGGGTCAGAGACGCAGAGCTGGAAGGATCTCAGAGCCTTCTTCTTACAGTCCAGGAAACCGTGACCCAGGGAGGCCAATGACTTGCCCACGGATATAGAGGCTGTAAGCATCAGAGGCTATTAGACTCATGTCTATAGCTCTACTACTGCAGCCATCTTGTTTATGTCTGAGGCAGGACTGTTACAAAATGATCAAGAAGACTAGTTTTATCTTGAAGTCCCCCCTCCCTTTCAATATCTTTTTCATACAGCTTGGTGATATATTTTAAATACCTAGCAACTCCATTTTGTTCAAAACCTGCTCTGGGGAAGGCATAGAATTTTAGAAACTGAGAAAGGCCCTTAGGATAGAATGAAGCTGAAGTTTATCCTAAAACATTTTCCCAATAGCATTTGTGCTTGGAAAAAAGGAGAGAAAGCTTTAAGCTGAAAGGAAGGAGTCTAAAGAGGCAGCATTGTAAACATCATTAAGGTAGTGGGAGAGATGGTAGTGGAGTGGTCCCCAAGGGCCCTTGCTAGACAGGCTTCCTGAAATTTCCTCAAAGAATCTGAAATGAACCTTAAAGATCATCTAATCTAATCACCCCATTTCACATATGGAAGAATTGAAGCCCAGAGAGAAGAGGATCTCTAGGTCACATAGTCAGTCATAGTATCATTTAAGTTATAGTCTTAGAATCCTAGAAACAAGATTTGAAAAGGCCCTTGAGATCACTCAGCCTAGTCTCCCTCATTGAATAGATGGGGTGACTGAGTCCTAAAGATTCACAATGACCAGTCTGAGATACACAGGAAGTTCATAGCAGAGCAGAATAAGAACTCAGGACGTCTGGTTCATAGCCTCATTCTTTTTTCCCATTAAACCCACCATGACCTACTTACATAAATCTAGGCTTATTTATTCTTCCAGCCAACTTTTCTTTTCTAACAGAATATTTGCAGTTCTTTCCCAAAGTAGCAGTCCCGAGTTTTACCCATATCCATGATCAGGTCCTCTGATTTCTCAGAGAAAAATAAGAAAGTCTCTATCTTTCTTGAGAGTCCACTATATCCTTTCCCGTTACTAGTAACATTCCCCTCGACATCCGCCATCTTCCTTATTCCCCAAACAAACTGCCTCTGTGATTAAGATAAGTAACTTAAAGATCATAAAAAGAAAGGAGTGAATCCTCTGCGCTTTTGTTTCCTCACTTCTGAAGAGCTATTATTAGGCAGGTATTGGGGCCGTATTTGAACTAACAATCTAGCCAGGCACACCATGTCACCCCTGAGGTACCACGCTCTCCTTTAACTGGGAAGGCAATGACTCTCCCACTCTTGGTTCTTTCTTCATTTCCCTTGGTTCCTAGCCTCATACCTCTTTTTGAGAGCTCAGACTCCCTGAAAACAGAAGAAAATGGAGAGACATTGATCACGTTGCTTCCTGAGATACCCAAACTTCAGTTTAAGGACCCCTGGATTGGCAGATATCTAAAGCTCCTTCCACCTCCAAATGTATGATCTGTAAAAATTAACTCCGATTTTTCCTTTCAAAATCACTTTGGTCAGTTTCTGGCCATTCTTACCTCTTTTAAATAGAGGGAAAACAGGACTGATTTTGCTGGACTGTTCCATACGTCGGTCATAAGAAAACTTGAGTGTCAGTAGGCTAACTCTTCCAAGTTAGCCAGTCTGGACCCCATTGGTGGTGGAGTATAATGGAGAGGGGGCCATTCTGTCCTCTCAGACAGGAAGACCTGAGTTGGAGTCCTCATTTGGGCTGAGCAATCTTAGGCCCTAAGCTAGTCATTTAACTTCTCAGTGGTCCAGGTGATTATCTAAGATGAAATTGCAAAGGTGGTACCCACTTCCATTGGTAGAGGCAATAGGAGTTCCTTCTGCCAATGAAATCACTATTCCAATCCTAAACCACAGCAAAATGAAGAGAATACTCTGCTAGGTGCCGTGGGAGAAGGGAAGATGGTGGCTGGGGTGGTGGGGGGTGAGACGGATGGTAAATTCCATTACATTCAATCAACCTATTAACCACATTCTATGTCCAAGGTGCTATTCTAAATATCACAATAATAAGTAACATTAGTCTCATGCCTTCCATACATTATTATATTTGCTCCTTGCTACAACCCTTTGAGGTAGGTAATGAAAGGCTTATTATTCTCATTCGATAGAGAAGGCAGCTCAGGCTTAACAGGACTTATTCAAGGCCACACAGTGGGTATGTCACAGAGCTGGGACCCAAACTTAGGTCTCCAAAGCTCTTTCCATTGGTCTTAGCTACTTCCCACAGGCATGGCCTTGATTAACTTATATTCTCATTGGAGTGGTAAGGTTAACCTAGATGCAATAGAATCCATTTGGGGTAGAGCAAGAGAAAGCTTTAAGAAGGTAAAGTTGCTGCCAGATTGGAAGAAGGATTCAGTTTGTTTCTAACAGCCAGAGCAGTCTGAAAGTGCAAGGGGCCGTCCCAGAGGTGGTAAGTTTCTCATCTCTGTCGATCTTCAGGCAGGTACAGGTGGCCACTTGTCAGCAATATCATAGAAGAGATTCCTATTCAGGTACAGACTGGACCAGATGGTCTGTGACACCTCTTCCAACTCTCAGATTCTCTGAATAACCTCCCTATCACTGGAAGACTTGAAAGGAGAAAGAAAGGATAAAACTTGTCGGAGACATAGATTGGGGAGAAGAATTTAGCTCTGTGAGCTCCAGGATCCTTGTGACGAGTCTCTATAACACAGAATCTATGACATATGCTATTTTCAGAGTTGGTCCTGGCTAAAGCCACCCTAAAAAGGGAACCTCCCAGTTATTAAAAGAACAAAAATACATCCTACCCCAAGAAGGATTTCTTTTTACAAAATAAAATGCTGACTTACTTGAGCAAAGTATTGTATCCCTAGAAAGAAGTCTTAGGAGGGCTACGGTCACTGTCTTCCTCTAACTGAAGGGCTGTCATACGAAAGAGGGGTTAATTTTATTCTGCTTGACCTAAGTGGGCAGAACCGGAATCCATGGGTAGAAGCTACAGAGAGATGACAATACTCATTAGGAAGTTAGTGTCAAGAATTGAAATGAGCTGTTAGGTAGGTAAACAAGTTTTCCATTCCTAGAAGTCTTCAAGCTAGATGTCTCTTGGTGGGTGTTAAAGAAAATATTCCTATTCAGTCACTAAGCAAACTAGCAGGCCTCTGAAGCTCTTTCCAGCTCTGAGTGTCTGTGATTGAGGGTAGGGACTATTTCATTTTTATCTTTTTTATCTCCCCTGTGCCTAGCACAGTGCTATGCTTGTTGAAGCAGAACAGCTTTGGAAGCTATAAGTTGAACTTATTATATACTCAAAAAGAAAAGCATATACGATAGATATCTGCGGTTTCATGTAAGATTATCTTATTCTGTTCTATTATGTATATTAAAATGCCCACTTTATTTGATATTTCTTAATAAAAATTTAAAAATCCTTGTTGATTGATTGCAGATGGCTTTAAATACCATGCCAAGAAGTTTGAATTGAACCTGCTGGCAGTAAGGAGTTACAGGAGGTTTCTGGGCACCTTTGTCATAATGAACCATCATCCATTCTCCCTGGTCTCATTATGGCCAATGTTTACATGTCTCCTGACCAGGGTTTAGATGCATTTTGTGACGTTTTGGAACACAGTTATGTTAATTGGTCTTTGTGGTGATTATTTTTAGAAAGAAGGGTGCTTCACTGCTCCTGATTTTCAGCATCATGGCCCTTGTTGGTTTAAAGCAGAGAAGGGGAGAATGGATGCTTTTCATATTTCAGGACTGCTGCCTGAGGAATGAGAGATAAGTAATTGGAGCTCAAGGAGAGGCAGGAACCCTGGAGAGCACTGCTATAATCTGCTTTTCAACAGGACAGCTCTGCTGTAAGAGTGGGGGGTGGGGTGAGTGGAGGGGGTAGGATGTTGTATTCCTCCACTAGGCCCTGAAGAGGAGGGAAAACAGATAATGAGCTCAAAGGTTCACCCCCTAAAACACAGAGGCATTTCACTGGGCTTTTATCGGATGTGCGCCCTTCTGATGAAAGGTTTCAGAATTTAGCACCTATGTGGGTATGAACCTCTGTGTCCATAGAATCCCAAATCTCTAGCCTGAAGACACCAGAGCAGCCGCTTACTCCAACCACTACAGAAAATCGCTTTACATAAATTCACATTATACAAATTCAACTGGAGAGTGGTCGGAGGAGCAACAGTGGGGATGCAGCTCAGGGGGCCTCCTCTGCTCCAGGCACTGAAACTGCTCCAGAAGCAGGGGCCATCCTGGAGGGGGTGGGACCACATGGAGCCCTGCCACGGGAGGGAGAAGTCTGCATAACTGTCCACTTATGTCTAAGCAAGAGCTGTCTACTTCCATATAAGCAGCTGGATGGTGTAATAGAGTGATGGGTTTGAGTCAGGAAGACCTGAATTCAAATCTTGCCTCAAATACTTAAGAGTTATATGACCCTGAGCAAGTCACTTAACTTTTGTCTCAATCTCCCCATCTATAAAATGTAGATAATAATAGCACCTATCTTCTAGGGTTGTCGTGATGATCAAACAAGATACTAATAAAGTGTTTGCAAACTTCAAAGTGCTAGTGAAATACCGGCAATGATTAAGATCACATTAGCTGGGGCCGCTATGGGGCGTAGTGGATAGAGCACCGGCCCTGGAGTCAGAAAGATCTGAGTTCAAACCCAGCCTCAGACACATGATACTCACTAGCTGTGTGACCCTGGGCAAGTCACTTAATCCCAATTGCCTTTGCCAAAAACAAACAAACAAACAAACAAACAAACAAAAAAGATCACATTAGCTAAAGTAGATCCAGTTGGCCCGGAGAAGAAAATACTTAGTGAGGACATGATAGATGTCTTCAGCTATTTGAAGGGCTGTCATATGGATGACAGATTAGATTTACTCTGTTTAGCATCGAAGGTGAAGGTAAAATGGGCAGTTAGGTGGCACAGTGGAGAGAGCCTGGGCCTTGGAGTCAGGAGGACCTGAGTTCAAATCTGACCTCAGACACTTGATACTTACTAGCTATGTGACCCTGGGCAAGTCACTTAACCACAATGGCCTCAGAGGGGGGAAAAAGGAAGGTGGAATTGGGTTATGCATAAGGAAAAACTTCCTAAGATAAATGCAATCATCTTGAAGTCCTATACTCTTGTTTTGAATGAATAACTGACTGAATGAAAAAGCATTCATTAAGTGCTTACTATATGCCAAATTCTTCCTAAGTGCTAGGAATACAAATACAAAACCAAAGATAGACCTTGCCCTCAAGGAGCTTACATTCTAAGTGGGGATAGCATGTAAGCAAAGCCTTGAAGGAAATTAGGAACTCTAACAGGCCCCTAGCACAGTGCTTTAATAATACTAATAATCATAATTAATCATAATAATAACTAATATTTATATATTGCTCACTATGTACCAGGCTCTGTGATAAGCACTTTACAATTATCATTATCATTGCATTTACAGTTATTATGATAGTACTTTGGACATAGGAGATGCCTAATAACATTTGTAGAATGAATTGAGTAACAATTCAAGCTCTAGTGAGATCCTCATCTCTGAAGATCTTCCAAGCTCTCTTGGTCAGAAGCCAAGTGACCATGAGTAGGACTATAGAACATTAGACCTAGAAGGGTCTCTGGGGAACATGTGATCTAACCTTTCATTTCAACAGAAAAGGAAAGTAAGGCCCAGAGAAGCCCAGTCACTTGACCAATTACCTTGACCACATAATAAGTAACAGGATCAACATGAGGTAGTGGAAAGAGCATGGGATTTGGTGTTAGAAGATATGGGTTTGAGTCCAGGTTCTGATGCTTACCTGCTAGTGTGACTTTGGACAAATCCCCCTGGGCCTCCATTTCCTCATCTGCGAAATAGGGGATTGGACCAGAGGACCTCAAAGGTCTCTTTCAGCTCTAAGCCTATGATCCTATGAAAACGGTCAAACCAAGTGGTCTAAATGCTTTACTCTTTCCATTCTAACATATGGCAGGAGGATTCCTGCTCCAGTGTGGGTTGAACTAGCTAACCTGTGAAGGCCCTGCTAACTCAGGTAGCCAGATGAACTTCTCTGATTCTCCAATAGCTTGACCTTATACAAATCAGGCACTCTGTGGTCTGCCAAAGGAAAAACCAAAGGAAAACCTGGACTATGCATATGAAGTAGTAGAAATTGGGCATAGGGCTTTCAGGCACTTCCCCATTGGGAGATATTTGCCAGTATGACCTTTTGACTAGTGACTTTGCACCAGTGTGATGTTCCAAAATGGAAAAAAATAAATTTGTGTATTGGGGGAAGGGGAATATTGCAGGGAAGAGAGTAAGGAGAAGGAAAGAGAGGGTCATATTGTTCCAACTACATTTTCTCAATCTCTTTCTCTGTCTGTCTGTCTCTCTCTCTCTCTCTGTCTCTCTCTTTCTCTCTCTGTCTCTCTCTTTCTCTCTCTCTGTCTCTCCGTCTCTCTCTCTCTTTCTCATCTGAGAACTGTACCCACACATGCATTACAAGAGGAAGTGGTGGAGAGGAGACAGATATATCCATCTAGAACAGCAGCTCAGAAAGCCTCCAGCCTGGGACAGACTCCCTGGGAATCCAGATTCTATCAACCACTCATCAGCTTGCCCATGGATGCCAAGCAAGTGATAGAGAATGCTGATCTCATTTGTTTTAGCTCTGGGGGTGTTGTGGAACCTTGGCTCAGAAAAAAAAAATGTGGAGAGATGGTTAATAGACTACATCCAGCTGACAAAGATCATTCCTTCATTTAACAATAATTTATCAATTATCCGCTATGTGCAATGCACTTTGCTAAGCCCGAGAGAAGACACTAAAAAATATGACACTATTCTTGCCCTCAAAGAGCTTATCATCAAGGGGGTTGAACTGGTCCAGGAGATGAGTCTTAACATGTGTGAGATGGAAACCTTTCACAGTCTGGTGAAGCCTATAAACCCCTTCTCAGAATGCTGTTTTTAAAGGCATGAAACAAACTACATAGGATTTTGAAGTAAACCAATTATAAAAAAAGTAAAGATGATTTTTCCCACTAAAAGTCACAGACTCCCTGAAATCTCTCCATGCAGCCCAGATTAAGAACCTCTGGTATAGGATCATTAAGAAAGACTTCCATCTCTAACAATGTGACTCTCCAAGTATGTGAAGGGTGAGAGGAAAAGAAGACAGGTGTAAAAACAAATACAATACAAATTAGGAAAAGAACAGAAAATAAAGGGAGGGAAATCAAACAGAGAAGAAATCACTTCCAACTTGGGGGTGGGGTGACAGGTGGTCAATTCCACCTCAGCAAGGAGGATATGAGAGGAAGTCATGTGGGATAAGGTTGAAAATATAGAGTTCTTTTGTCCTCCCTTTTTCAGGACTATGGGTATGGAATATTACATGTACTGTAAGACACGGTTTGGTGGTACCAGTTGACTTTGCTAAAACTTTTTTTCCTATCTCTATTACAAGGTTAGATAGCTCAGTAGGGAACAAGGAGGGATCTATTTGGAAATGAAGAGGATATAAAAAACAAATCAATAAAAAATGACATAAAAGGAAAGGTATGGTGGGGTTCCAAGTTGACAAAGATAAAGGATGGAAGCAGTCATTGTTAATAGGCCTGTGGGAAGACACGCAAAATGACATATGCTGCTATGATGTGGAAAACAATCGGAAATTATGGGAAGTAAGTCACTAAGCTGTTACCTGTCACTCAGTTATCCTTCCCATGAGCTTATACCCAGGGAAGCCAAGGCAGAAATGAAGGTCCCACATGTGCCACAAGAGTCATAGCAACATTTTTTGTGATAGCAACAAACAGAGGGGAATGTGGGTAAACATTATTTGGGGAACTGCTGAACAAACTGTGGAAGGGAAATGTCGTGGACAGTGAGCTCATCTGCTCTCAGGAGTTTAATAAGCATCTCTATGCAGCTGCTTCTCAGATTCACATATCCAGCTCTAGCCTCTCATCTGAGCTCCTGTCCCCCACAGCCAACTAACTTTCTATTGAATATTTCAGACTGGATGTGCTGAGGCATCTCAAACAAAACTCATTATCTTTCCCTCTACCCACTCATTTCAAACTTCTCTTTTATATCAAGAGGCAGCATGGTACAGTGGAGAAAAAATCCCAATGGATTGGAGTCAATGGCTTTGAACCTGGGTTCAAATCCAGGTCCTGTCACTTATTAGCTGTGTGACCCTAGGAAAATTACTTTACCTCTCTTTTTCTCACCTGCAGAATGAGGGGGTTGGACTAGATGAACTCCTTCAGCTCTAAATCTAGGGTGCTATAATCCTATGGCCAGATGTTCCATTACCAATCACTCACAACCTCAGTATCATCCTTAATACCCCAATCTCCCTTACCTCACCTGACCCACTCAGTTGTCAGATCTTATGGTTTTTTTATCTCCACATCTTAGCCAGATATGCCCTTCTCTCCACTCACCTGGACTATTGTAACAGCCTCTTAATTGGTCTCTCTGCTTCTCTCCCTACTCTAATCTGTCTGCACAGTCACCAAAAGGATTTTTTCAAAGTGCAGACCTGACCTTGTCACTCCCCAACTCCAGTGATTCCTCCTTATTAACTATAGTATCAAGGAAGCTCCTCTGTTTGGCATTTAAACTTCTCTGCAACCTGTTCTTTTCCTACATCTTCAATCTCCTTACACATTACTCCTTTCCACACACTCTATAGCCCAGCCATACTGATCTATCTGCTGGTCTTCACCATGATACCTCATTTCCCATCACTGTGCCTTTGCCCTGTCTGTCTACTATGTCTAGAATGCTTCCCCTCCTCACCTTCATCCTTTGAAGTCTCTGGTTTCCTTTAAGACTCAGCTGAAATCCCACTGCCTTCAGGAGGCTTTTCCTGGTCTCCTTGGCTGCTAATTCCTGCTCATATAAGGTTCTCTTGTATCTGCTTTGAAGGTGTACTATACAAACAAAGGTGGCCCTAGTGAATCGAAGGCTAGGCCTGGAGCCAGGGAGCCCAACAGGAAGCTTGGTAAGACTTGTCCAAACTGATTTAGAGGGAAGTAAAAAGAACCAAGGGGACAATATACCCAATGGACATGATAATTGTAAAGGAAGGCACCACTAAGAGACATCAGGAGGCAAATGAACACATTAACCAATACTGACTCTATACAACCGATGTCAAAACCTCTTCAGAGTGAGGTGGAGGACTATGGGAACAGAGTAAGGCAGAACATTATCTAACTACCCAATGGGTCCATTTGTTTTGCTTACCTGTACTTTATTACAAGGAAGGGTTATACTGGGAGGCAGTCATAGTGATGTAAAAACAAAAAAAAAATCAATAAAAAAATTAATCTTAGACCAATTGACAACTGGTCTGTAATTTACAGTGTAAGAGAGGTGCTGAATAAATACATAAATAAATGTATGAATGGATAGATGGATGAGATCAATGATAGATGGATAGATAGACAGATACATAGATGGATAATGGATGGATGGATAGCTGATAGATAGATAGATAGATAGATAGATAGATAGATAGATAGATAGATAGATAGATAGGTTAGATAGATAGATAGATAGATGGATAGACACAATGATATCAGATAGGGCTATGGAGGTGGGAGGGCAGGGGATGGCAGACCTTGGTGCCTAGAAGGGTTAGAAGTTTGGCTTCTATTTAGTAGGTGATAGGGAATAATTGAAGAGATTTAAACTGTGGGAGGATGTGAGCAGACAAATTGCATTATGAAGATTAATCTGGCACTGGGGATGGAGAATGGATTGAAGTGGGGACCAACTGGACCTGTTAGTAGGCTATTAAAATGCAAAAACCTTGGGGAGGTATTAAAACCTTATCAGTTAACACCTTAGTTGGGATTAGCTGGCAGCTAGCCAGCTGAAGACCCTGCCCGAGGATAACTTTTGTTAAGATTCTCAGCATCAGTAGCAGACAGAATTAGGCAGGCTCTCCTCATACAAAGAAGTTAAATGCACACATTGGGACTCCTGGGAGCTTACATACTCAAAACTGAACAGTATGAAAACTGTCATACAGAGAAAGTCCAAGGCTGTTCTGGAACTACATTTCTCTCTCTGGAAGTTTGGCCCTTCACGGCCGCCTGAGTCCTGGAATTTGCAGTTGGGTTACAGCCCATTGGAAAGAGCACTGGCAGGAGGAAGAGATGTGGATAAAAATTCCATCTCAGCCATCTAATACCTATACTACCTCGATCGAGTCACTCAGCGTCCCTGGTCCTCAGTTTCCTCTACTGCAAAATGAAGGACTTGGCTGGCCTCTGGAGTTCCATACTGGTGGTAACATCTATGAACCTTGACACTAGAGAGTAGGATTTCTGCAGGTCTGCCAGGAAGGCAGGCAAGTTTAATTTGAGGGTCCTGTCCAATCAATCAATGAGCATTTAGTATTATTTATTAAGTGCTTGTTATGTGCACTGAGTAAAGCATTGGGTTTACAAAGAAGCGAGAATAGCCCCTGTCCTTAAGACCCTTATAGTCTAATAGGTAAAACACCATATAAATAAGTGCAGAGAAGATAGACACAAAGTTAATGCATTACTTTCTTCAGGGATGGAATTGCAAATAAGGTAATCAGAGACTCAAGATTTTCCCACAAGGGAGAGCAGATGGAGAATAGAAACAATGTCTGAAAGTGAGGAGGGATCCAAGGGACATAGATTTAGAGTTTACAGGTATCTAGATGATCATCTATCCCAACCTCTTAATTATAGACAAGGAAAACTGAGGCCCAGAGAGATAAAGTGACTTGCTTAAATTCAAACGAGTACTAAATGCCAAAGCTAGGATTTAAATCCTCTTCTGACTCCAAAGTCAATGTTCTTTTGGCTATACTCCCTAAAGAATTTGGCTTGTTCTGCAAATCTCAGGTGAGCAGACCTAGAATTAATGAGTAGAAATTACAAGGATTCCGATTTTGACTTGGCGTAAGGAAAATGATCCTTACAATTACTGCATTCCAAATATATGCTTAAATACACATATGAGTGTATGTATTTATACACATAACACACACAAATATATAATAGCTAGCATTTGTGTAGGACTTTGAGGTTTGTAAAGCACTTTACAAATATTATCTCATTTTATTCTCACAACAACATGTGAAGTAGTCACTATCTCCATGTGACAGATGAAGAAATCGAGGCTAAGAGAGGTTCAGTGACTTGCCCAGAAGCACCCAGAGCTAGTTGGTGTCTGAGGCAAGAACTCCTGACGTATGTGTGTATGTATACATATGTACATATAAATACACATGTGTATATAAATATATGTGTATATCTTTATCTATCAATACATGACTGTATCTTTACATCTCTATCCATGTATACACACACACATATACACACACATACACATTCCCCTGTCACTAGATGTCTTTGAGTAGAGGTTGAGTGATCCCTTGATGACCACTTACAAGGATGTCACATATAGAATTCTTGATAAAGGTAGCGATGGGTCCTGATGACTTCTGAGATTCCTTTCAATTCATCAATTCCATGATATTGTGAGCATTACAAACCTAAAAGAAGCAGGGAAGCTTCTAAGGAATGATGTGACATTATTTTCTTTAATTTTTTTTTTTTTTTTTAGTGAGGCAATCGGGATTAAGTGACTTGCTCAAGGTCACACAGCTATTATGGGTCAAGTGTTTAGTCTGAGGCCGAATTTGAACTCAGGTCCTCCTGACTTCAGGGCCGGTGCTCTATCCACTGCACCACCTAGCTGCCCATGATGTGACACTATTGATGGAACAGGAGAGAGAGAGGTGGTATGAACCTGGCCCCTCTGCGAACCAGGGGAGGATGGGAGATGATTTATCCCAGGAACGGCTGTCACTTTGCAAATCTTTATGAAGCCCTGATCCTCCAGCACTTTGCACAAATGGTCTTTGGACAGGCTAATGCAAAAGGTGAATTTAAACATGTTAACAGCCCAATTCTGTCTTTGATCTGAAAAAAATGGACAAGACTTCTGCCTTGTTCTATAATCCAGAAGCAAGAGGATGAACTGATTAAAAGAGGGAAAAAAAAGTCATTCAACGCAAATCATTCTTGCAGGGTCCTGGAGCCCTATCTGTAACTAAGGATAGTGTTGGACAAAGAACGAAGCTACTTTCTGGTCAGCTCAAAATGGAAAGAAGCAACAGGACCATGCATTCTAAAATGACTTAATGCCTTCTTTTCTTTGTTCTTCTCAAAGCAAAGAGTAAATCTAATGCTGGCCCAGGGATCATGAGTAATTCCAGCCTAACAAATAAATAAGTATCCAACTACCTTTCACATTGTGCTAGGAATCTCGCCACTAGCAATGTATTTTTCAGTCTCAAAGGATCTCGAACTCCCAAAGTGTTCCCTGATTAGCTGAAGATGCCCAAAGGACTTATTGGGATTAGGCATTAGCTCGGTTTGTCTTTATTCTGTTTCAAGAGTCATTTTCATTTATTATCGTTTAATTTTTTTCAATTAACAAAAATCTATTTTCTCTCCCTTACTTTTGGAAAAAGAGAAACAAATACCTTGCAACAAATATGCATAGTCAAGCAAGACAAATTCCTACATAGGCTATATCTAAAAATACGTCTCTTCAGAATGGATCACAGGAGAACTCAGATGGAGGGAAGGGAGGTGTCCGGAGTATAATCAGGAGCACAAAATGGGGGACTAAAGAGAAACGGATTTGAACTCAGGTCTTCCTGACTCCAAGTCCAGGTAGCTCTCTAACTGATATGCTACCCTGCCTCTCACAGCCCAGTGGAAGCCATGGAAGAAATCCATCCTGTTCCACAGAGGAGAGCTTACTTGGCCTATACTGATCATCCTACCTGGTCTGGGAATAAGGGGTGTGTCCTCTACCGGTCTTCCTCCCTACCCCACTGCCCAGTGTTACTATTCTGGGCAATATGGTAATACTTGTCCTGTTGAAGTTCAGACAGAGCCAGACATGAGATTTCCTTGGGATTGGAGTTTCATGTACCCAATTCCTGCAATATATCACTGATCAAATGAATGATTGATTCTTTCCCCTAATTTACCTTGCCCCTGATGTGACAATGCCAATATTCATGGAGTCCAAACTAAAGGACAAGTACAAAGGGGATCTTCCACCTCTGAACAGACCAAACACAGAGCACACTGGAACCTTTACAAAGAAGAAAGATACTTCTGATACCCTAGAAGATCAGAATATTTTACTTCAGTCAATTACAGTGAATAGTTAAATGCTCAGAGCCATTTCCTTAGCTAGAAAAAAAAACCATTTTGCTCTCTGGTTCCCATCACACACAATGACACCCAGCTAATTAATTTCCACAGAGGTCAAATGGGTAAGAAACAGACAGGTTTTTGAATGACAGAAAGATGGCTGGAGAACCAGGCTGGTGACATTGAGGTTGGTGTTCTGTGTGTGTTGGGGTGGAGGTGGAAGGAATGATGTTCAGTTGTATGACAGAGAATGATGAGAGACCTCAAAGACTGAAAGAACTGTGCTCAATTTAATTCAAAAGTAATTTATCAAGGGCCTTCTGCATCCTGGGCTATAATTCCAGGGAGGATACATAGACAAAAACAAAATGATCCCTGCCCTAAAGAAATTAATAATCAAAGTGGAGATGTGGCAGATGTGCTTAGATTGAATCAATGAATTGATGGACATCTTATTTGCAAATCTCAACATCTTTGTTAGAGAGACTGTCCTGGAAGAGAGTAGGAACCTGTCTAACTTTGAGGAACCACATCATGTTCATGGTTCTGTCCTAACTCTGATGGAAAGGATGGATGAAGAGTTTACCAAGATCATGCCAAACACAGATCCTCATTCCCAAGAGTCCATGGAGCATCTCAAGGGTGATGTTTGTGTCATTATTGACCACAGTCAGCACTACGTGCAGGAGAAAAAGGAGCAACTGAGGAGATCTGCCATATTTACCTTTATCATGTGCTTCATGTTTGCTACAAGTTTCACTGTAAAACCTAGCAGTAGCAGCTTGCTCCTCCTGAAGGGTCCTCAATGTCAGAGCAAGATCAGGTTGAAGATGAGGAGGAGGATTCAGCTGTGCTCATGGAGAGGCTATTAGAAGCACATATACGCCATGGATTGGACAGACTGAATTCAGACAAGAGCAGTCCTCTGCCACATCTGCCATCCTGCCCTTCACTACTACTGGTACCAGGGTCAGGACCTCATGCTCATAAGCCCCTTGAAGGATAATATTCAGCATGTGGACTCTCCTGTCCTTTGTAACCATTCCACGGTGCAGTTGGGCATCTGTGCCTTCTACCAGGCCTAACCAAAGATGCACTCAATGCCCTCCTGGACTTTCAGTCTTGTGGCCATGCTAAGGAGCTTCTAGGGCAGGGTCTTTTGCTCAAGGAGACTGCAGGAGAGGGATCAGGAGCAGGAGAAGGTGGAGCAGTGACAACAGGTACCCTTCCACTTACATATCAATCTGAAGCTGCTTGAATGCATTTCTGCCATGCTTCTGAAGAGCCATTACATGGCAACTCATGAAAGCAATGCCCAGAGGTATTCGATCAGCAAACAATTCCACCACCAACTGCAGATAGACAAATGGCAGCCCTTGCTCTGTCTACATAAGTCAACGAGTGAATATGTGGTAGCTGCTTCCGAAGCCACGAATATGAGGAACTGGAAGACTTGCCACAGCTTTATTATTAATGAAAAAATGAATGGGAAAATCTGAGATTTGTTCCTTGAGACCAACAAAGTCCTTACCAGGCTAGTGAGAAAGATCCAGGAAGTCATTTCATACCTATTTTTTTCACCTACAGTAATGTCTATGACTCCATTAACATGAAGGTATTATCTGATATGTTCCAGCTGGGTCTACCCATTGTTCGCTCCATAATCAGCAAAATGATCACCAATAAAGGCCATAATATGGCCTCTCTGGACCAGCCAACACAGATTGTGGTGATACACAACACAGAACCCACATCCCGGCAGAACCTGGCTTTGTAGCTGGCAGCAAAGCTGAGTAGCTTGGTGGAAAACGAGTGCATCTTTGACCATAAACAGCAAACCAATGGAGGCCATTTTAGAGACCAGATGGATGGCTACCAAAATAATGAGGGAGGCTAAGTGCATCGTGGAGGCTACTACCAGCAGCAGTCACAGACTTCCTACTGACATCCTCAAGGCTGCACCCCTGAAATGGAACATTCATCCAGAGTAATTAAAAGTCTACACAGTGTTGATATTTTTTAAAAGAGTATACAGACAACAGTCATAGAATACCTGTGTGTACTCCAAAGTTCACATGGAAAATCATCTCAGACAGAATTTGCTGCTTGTGTTCATAAAGACTGGTTTTTGATAGCCAGGTAAGTGGCACAGTGGGTAGAGTGTGCCAGGCTCATCTTCCTGAATTCAAATCTGGCCTCAGACACTTACTAGCTAGGTGACCCTGGGCAAGTCACTTAACCCTGTTTGCCTCAGTTTCCTCATTTTAAAATGAGCTGGAGGAAGAAATGGTGAACCACTCCAGCCTCTTTGCCAAGAAAACCCCAAATGGGGTCATGAAGAGTCAGCTTAACAACAACACCAACAATTACTCTGTCTATCCCTAGGAGAGGATATATGAGTTGGATGGTTTTCCTACTTGCCACAAAGGACTGACAGTTTGAGAGCATGACATGTGATGATGGAGGGTCAGGGAAGGGGTGGAGTAGGGAGAGTGGTGGGGAGGGAAGAGTAATGGGAGATGGAGTAGATGAGTTTCACAGAAAGTATGTTGGGAGAGCCGGTCCTGCCACGAATGTGAACAAAAAGGACTTCTAAAGAAAATCTCCCTTGAGTGACCCCAGAATAGAAGCCGCCACTAGGGAGAGAGCAGTATTTGGGCTCACTCACTGGCTGACCAACACCTAACCTAGTGCCTGACACATAGTAGGCACTTGTTGATTGGTTGATTGAATTTACCTGCACTATCCAGTAGCCTCATCATATGTTCTTAGAATCACAAATTATTAAAATTGCAATGGGCTTTTGAGATCAGGCAGTCCAACTCTCTTATTTGTTAGGTTAAAAATCATCCCAGAGGAGTGGCATTATCTTATCCTAAATCACCAGGTGAGCAGATGACTTTAGCTTTCTGCTAATGAGTGCCATTTCATGAAACATAGAGGAACCTTTCTTCATTTAAACCAAAACTGTAGCATATGGATACGGCATATTCTAATGATCATGTTGTCATCAAGTGTCAGAGTGGGGAGGACCCTGAGAGACCAGCTGGTCTGGCCTTCTCATTTGACAAATGAATGCACTATTTAGGGTAATTCCTGAACGGGCCTTCTTCCCATTCCCCTGGATGTTGACCAGGTCAGTGTGTGTGTGTGTGTGTATCTGTGTGTGTGTCTGTGTATGTGTCTGTGTGTGCATGCACACCTGCACATGTTTGTGTGTGTATGCATCCTTCAAGAACAGTAGTTGCATTTCAACCGATCAATCTCATTTGTGTCGTTATACTACCCAGATCACCTGGCACCATCTCTGCCTGTGAGTTTTAAACATTAAGCTTTAAGTATCTGCCATATGTTACTGCCTTTTGCAGGAATCCCTGGATTGTCATTCTCTATTTTTGCTGAAACCACACGTGGTGTTTAGCAGATCCGCTGTGATAAGCGTAATTCCACAAATCCTGTCTCCCTTCTTGGGGAAAGGGTGGAGATAATAGTGATGGAAGAGAACAGAGGAAAGGAGAGTGGAGCACTAGGAATACCTTTGATTGTAGAAAGGTATGGTGTTGGGAAAAGAGCATAAGACTAGGAGTTAAGTCATAGGAATTCTAGACCTTTTTCTGCCTCTAACTCCTTAGTGTGACCTTGAATCAGTTACTTTATCAAGGTAGTAAGAAAGAGGAAAATTCATAACAAATCATGATGTTTCAATCCTGCTCATCAGAGTTAGTTTTTAAACATTCTATGTGAGTGTTGAAATCTCAGACATGGGCTGCAAATCAGGGCTTCATATGTTGTTTTGCTGACAATGAAAGCTAGAAATAGTGGTCTGAGCTCTGTACCCCACAGGGGACCTAGGGATCCTGGAGACATGAGAATCATGGAGTTTTAGAGAAATTGAGTGCAGGAAGTCTAAGCAAAAAAGATGATTACTGCTGGTCATGGAGACATCAGTTGAGAAAGATTTATGGCTGGGGCACTGTAACTGAGCTGACTTGGGAATTCTGTCACCCACAAAGGGGAAATTCCATTCAAGACAATTTTGTGAGTAGAATTCAATGCAACAATAGAGGGAGGGATTGTGTAGCTTTAGGAGAAATAGTTTCAATGGGGGACTAGAGGGCAGATTTAGTCCCAGATACATAGGGCATCACTTGGCCCAGTGACCACCAAGGGATTTGAGATACAGAACCAAGGGATCTAAAGTTTAAAGTCCTGGTATTAGTCGGTAGATATTACAGGAGTAGGAGGGAATTAGGAAAGGGTACTAGAAAGAACTATAAAATTCTGACCTTCCCATGCTCTTGTGATTTTTTTCTACTCTAATTAAAGTGTGTGCCACTTGGAGGCCACATTTACCTGCAGGGGGATACTGGAGTTGGTTGATAAACATTTACCAACATACCTCTGCTTTCATAATTCTGGAGCAAACACAGTAGAGAAAGGATATCAAAAGAGAAGTGATGCTAATTTAGTGGAGAAAATCCTGATCTCTGGAGCACTGAGAATGGAAAGTTACCCAGAGGGCCAGCAGCACCTGGGAGTTTGCCCAGAAAATAATGCTGTCATATGTAAGGAGCAGGAAGAAGGCCAGTCTGGCTGGATCGATGTAGGGATGCCTGGGATGGAACAGCCCAGTCAGGGCAGGACTTGGTGTGAGCCGGGCCTGCCAAGCAGCAACTACCCTTAGATCAGAATTTCACAGCTGAAACATCCCAGCCACCAGTCCTACGCAGCAAAAGTCAAGTGAGGTCTTGATCACCTAGTATCAGGCAAGGCTGATGATGCTGGCAATTTAACCTTTTCTTTCACAACCTGCTGTGAAATCAAAGCACATTAAGGCAGTGAGCCTCAGTGAGAAAGGCTCCATCATACTCTGCTGGCACCTAGCTGATCTCCACTCTGGAGACCCAGATGCTCTGCCCAGCTGGTTCTCCTGTCAGAGGTTGGGTGTCTCCCTCTGGGTCAGTGCCTCAGGTGTTAATCTGAGAAGAGCGTGTCTAGTTTTTGCATTCCTAGGAGAGGGGGGACCCCGGTAGGACCGTCTATAGAATGTTTCTTTTTGTTTTCCAGGGAACTAGTTAAAACTGGTCAGGACACTGAAGGTAGTTTGAAACCTGGGACTAGTCTGATTAGGTCCATGTTAGAGAACGAAGCTCTGAAATGCCCCATCCATGGCACCAAGTAAAAACCCGGTAAAGGAGAGGTTAATTCTCTGTCAGAAAAGGG
Organism: Vombatus ursinus; assembly: GCF_900497805.2. Lineage (NCBI taxonomy): Eukaryota > Metazoa > Chordata > Mammalia > Diprotodontia > Vombatidae > Vombatus > Vombatus ursinus. Next base: position 284,931 of record NW_020954907.1, on the reverse strand, counting down.
GAAACTAAGTCAGAAGTCTAATATATAGGAACTGCCCTTGGCTAAGTTTTAAATCCAGAGATGAAGTCCTTGCAAGAAAAGAGCTCTGAGTTTGGCATCTGAGGCCCTGAGTTCGAATCCTTGCTACTTACTATATATGTAACTTGTGGCAAACCATTTATCTTCTCAGGGACTCAGTTTCCTCTTCTGTAAAATGAAGGATTGGACTTGATGGTCCATAAAGTTCCTTCTGGTTCTCAATCTGTGACCCTATGTCATAAAAAGAGAAGTGAAGAAGCAAGTAGAAACTAAGCTTCTCACAGCTCAGCATCTTCGGGTCCAAGTGGCCTGGTCTTTGTCTTTCATGGCTTCTACTAGGCCATGCCTTAAAATAGATATTAATTACTCCAGCCCTGGGTGCAATTAAACTGCTAAGACAGAGTGGCCCTGAGCCTCCATCATTTTAATCCTGTGACCTTTGGTTGAGGGTATAATTAAGTCAAATGTCCAAAGAAATTATTTCATTATATTGTCAGATAAGGCTCTTATTCACTTAGGTTGAAGCCTCTATCAAGTGTGATATGGAACAGAAATCGATCCCTTGGAGACAGACCCAGCACATGTCTTCTGGGTTGAGGCCCTGCCTTCCTCCCTCTCCACCTCCCGGCCTGAGACAATCAGGCACTTACCTAGTGCTTGGGACATAACTTGCATTTTTGTCCTTTCCCCACATCCTGCCCCTCACTCCCCCAGGAAATACAAAATCCCAGCCTGGAAGGATGAAGATTTATCCAGCATGCTTTAAGGACATTTTCTGGTCCAACAAACTCAACCATTTTTTAGAATGAGTTTTCTTCATGCAACCTCCTATGCTAGTCCTGCGGCTGTTACAAGGATGAATGAGATGTAGTGTCTGCCATCGTGAAGCAGAAAGTCTAGCGGGAAAGATAAGGCATGTATACAAATAAGTCTAGCACAACTTAGAATACGATAAATGCAGGGTAAGGGTCTAGACAGTCATCACTGAAATGTCTGAAGATGGAGAGATTACTTCTGCAGCGGGGGTGAGGGGGTAGGGTAGGGAATGTTCAGAGAATCAAGAAAACTTAATGGAGGAGGTGGGCCCAGATCTGCTCCCCTGAAGGATGAAAAAGATTTCAGTAGGCAGAGAGAGTAGTTTATTTCAGATATTGGGGCTAAGGTGGATAAAAGCACAGTGAGGGCAAGATGAATTCAGAGAACATGAGCAGTACAGTTTTCCTGGGGTATTTGGTATGTGAAACATCTAGTGAGAGATGAGGCTGGAAAGGAGGATGAGATCATGGAATTAAGAGATCATCTACTGTGATCCCCATCCCTTCTACCTTTTGTTTTACAGATGAGTACACCAAAGACCAGAAAGATGCTGTGACTTATCACACCATTAGTGGTGCACAATTATTCTGTGAGAAATTACAATTATTGTTATATACATTTTACAAATGAGGAACTAAGGCTCAGAGAGGCTGTGGCATGCCCTTGGTCACCGAGCTAGTTGGTGTCATAAGTAGGACTGGAACTCAGGCCTCCTGACTCCGGGTCAGCTCTCTTTTTATTAGACCATGCGTCTTGCCCAGAACCGGGCCTCCATGTGATTTTTGGGCCACCATTTCCAAGCCATGCCTCCTCTAATGGACATCTCTTGCCTTCCTGACTCATCTTTTGGTATTGTATTACTAATTAGAATATAAGGCCCTTGGGGTCAAGAACTACCACGCTTTTTTGTATTTCTGTCCCCAGGGATTAATGCAGTATTAAATGTTTTATCACTCATTCCACTCTTTAAATATGCCCTCTCTTCCAGTCCAACTGTCCCCTTTTCTAATCCTGCCCAGATCTATCTCCATGCTTTCCTGAAGTCTGGTTCAGAGATAGTCCTACCTCCATACATTGATGACACTTGTATCCTAACCTTAGAATGTACTCCTCTCCTCCTATTGCAATTCCTTTCTCCCTTCCAGGCCCAGCTCCTCCAAGATGCCTTCCCAAATCTCTACAGCAGGAAGGGATCTCTCCCTTTTCAAATTTCTCTTAAATCTTTGTCCAGGCCTCGTCCGGGCTATTACAGTCTACCCTGGATCATCCTTTTTTGTGCCCAGGCCCTAATCTAGGGCACAAAAAATTTAAGGAAGTGCCCATTGTTATCTTTCATCCTTGTAGCCCTAGAGCCTAACTCTGGATTTTGTACATAGTAGAGACAGGGATTAGGACTAGATCAGAGATGTCATTAGTATAGGGAACTCCCAGAGAAGGAAACTCCCTTCACTGATACAGGTCAGGAACTTCTCTGCAAATGGTATTTTAGTGAGTTCCTTAGAGCACTAAGGGATTAAATAACTCATTGAGAGTGACTTTTGTCAGAGGCAGGATTTGAATTCAGGTGTCCCTGGCTCCAGGGGCAGCTAGGTGGCACAGTGGTTAGAGTACAGGACCTAACTCAGCAAGATTCATCTTCTTGAGTTCAAGTGTGACCTCAGATACTTACCAGCTGTGTGACCCTGGGCAAGTCACTTCATTCTGCTTGCCTCAGTTTCCCCATTTGTAAAATGAGTTGGAAAAGGAAATGGCAAACCACTCCAGTATCTTTGCCAAGAAAACCTTAAATGGGATCATGAAGAGATGGACACAACTGAAACGACTGAACACCGACAACAAAACTCTCTGGCTCTCTGTTGATGACAAGGACCCTGCCAACCACCACACGTAGGAGTCATTTGATAAATGTTTAAAAAATGGAAATCATGGAAACACGCCCCGAGCCAAGGTGTGCTGGCTTCATACTTGCGTCCTTTCCACTTGGATGATCTCGAAGATCTCTTCCAGCTCCAAAACCCAAAGAACCTGAGATGCTGGTTGGCGTGGTGCATGGCGTCCTTGACTTACAGTCAGGAAGACCTATGTTCACATCTAGCCTCTAACACTTTCTATCAGTGTGACCATGGGCAAGTCAGTTAATATCTCGGAACATCAATATCCTCATCTGCATAATGAGGAGTTGGACCAGATGAGCCCTAAAGCAACTTTATAAATGGTAGCCATTATTCTTATCATTATTATTACTATTGATTACGATGATGACAGCAGAGTTCAAAAGGGACCTTAGAGATCATCTAACCCAATCCCCTCGTTTTACAGGGGAAGCTACTGATGAAAAGATGTGTATTTTTCCCTCCCTGCCTTCATTTTCTTTTGGGCTACAAAGCCTCTACCCTAGAGACTCGTCATCATCATTGCCTGGAAGGAAGTGGCAACCAAATTTTGCCTTCCCTAAAGCAGGTCCCAATTCCAGAAATGCTAAACCAGTAGCTGCCATCCACCAGCTACCAACATGGTTGGAAAGAATTTGGCCGTGAACCAGGTTCTAATGGCTTCTTCCTCTGCTATGTCATCATTGACATCTTTATTCTTGATGGACATCTCTCCCCCAAAGGACCGCACTTAGATTTCCTATCTTCAGTTGAATGCATTTCTAAGGTTTAAACTTCCCAATCAGATACCCATCCCTGAATGCTGCTGTTGACTTTGCCTCTTACACATCCCTTGTGTCTCCATGACAACAGAAAAAGGAATATGGAAATACACTTGCATGAACTAAAACAGTAATTTTGGCACCGATCTGCTCCCAGATTTCATCTCAATTATACATTTCAGAAATGATGTTAGTAAAATGGGTAAGGGGGAGGCTTGGGATTATGTTATAATGGTTTTTGACAGCCACGTCCTTTCTATTCATCTGATTCAAGAAAGGAAAGACATCCCCTACAGAAGGGAATTCAAGCTCTCAACCACCTCACTGTGTTCTGGTACTCCCCTTACCTCCTTCCCCACCACATGCATACACATGTGAATCTCAACAGGAGCTAGACAGGTGAGTTTAACCAGGGAAACCATTCCACAAACAGTTGATAAAATGGGGAATGGTATCTGCAATAGCTACTTCACAGAGCTGTTGTGAGCCATGCAAGACACATCTTCGTAAACCTGAAAGCTTTATATTAATGTCAGGTGTCATCTTCCTCCTCCTCCTAGGATCATAGTAGTTCATTTTGTTGTTTAGTCACGTCTGACTCTTCGTGACCCCATTTGGGGTTTTCTTGGCAGAGACACTGGAGTAGTTTGCTGTTTCCTTTTCCAGCTCATTTTACAGAGGAGGAAACTGAGGCAAACAGGGTGAAGTGACTTGCCCAGGGTCATTCAGCTACTAAGTGTCTGAGGCCAGATTTGAACTTAGGAAGAGGAGTCTTTCTGACTCCAGGCCTGGCAATCAATCCACTGCACCATCTAGTTGCCCTAGTAGTTCATAGAATCAAAGATTTAGAACTGGAAGTCCACCAGGGTCAACCCCTCATTTAACAGTTGTGGAAACTGAGATATAGAGAGATTAGGTGGTTTACCCAAGATCACAGAGCTCCTCTTCCTGCTGAGAAACAGGATGGTATACTGGATTAAACATTTGGGCTTAGAACCAGAAAGACCTCTATTCAAATTTCATTTCCGATATTTACTGTGTGACTGAGGTCGCAACCTCTATATGCCTTAGGCAACTCCTTGGGGCTTACTTACTAAAGCCATCTGTGTTAGTAGAGGAAGTTCCCCACCCTGATGAAATTGCCTTATGGTTTGCTTATGGTTCCTATCAAGAATCAGCTTCCCCATAAGAGTCTCCCCTGCTTTCATATGCCCTCAAGGTCTTCTTATAGAATGTGAGAGTTAGAAAATGCCCTAGAGAGGATGTAGTCCAGCCCCTTCTTCCTTCTGATGAATTTGTTGCCTTCCTAATTGTTCTTGGAATCAGACAGAAATAGTGGTTCTTACCATTTCTGACTCCTTGGTGAGGAATGCGCAAGGGAACATTCTTTTCTGTAGAAAATAAGAGATACGCCATGTTCTGCACTGAGTCTGGTAGCAAACTAAGATAATTGAATGAATTCCATGTCAGAAACTTTTGTCTAGATAAATTTCTCCCATCTGGCAACTGTGTAATTGATTTTTTGAACCCATCTCTAGGACTTTTCATTTGTTCATACTAAAACTTATTTTATTAAATCTGGTCAGCTCCTCTAAGATGCCCAGATCTTTTTGGATCTGAATGCTGTCATCCAATATGCTAACCATATTCCTCCCATCTTTCTATAAGCTAAACTGGATGAGCATGACATCCATGCCTATATCTAAATTATCAATAGATTTGTTAAACACATTTTTAAAAATATATATTTTTAAAAAATTATCCAACTGTTACAGAATATATTTACAAAACAAAAACCCACACAGAAAAAAAAAGGACACACAAATCTTAAAGTGAGACACCAATGCCAACTATGCCATGTAGTAAATCAATCTTTTTTCTGCTTCTGTAACATATGCTCATTGGAAGCAGCTAGATGGCTCAGTAGATAGAGCACTGGACCTCGAGTCAGAAAGACCTGAGTTCAGATTCATCCTCAGAAACTCACTAACTGTGTGACCCTGGGCAAGTCACTTGACCTCTGTTTTCCTTAATCCACTGGAGAAGGAAAAGACAAACCACTCCAGTATCTGCAACAAGAAAACTCCATATAAAGTCACAAAGAGTTGGATATGACTGAACAACAGCAATCGATCATTTTAGATTCGTGTGCCTTTGCAAGCGTCATTTTCCTTATTTGTGCATCAATTTGCTTATTTCAAGTTTCAAGGACCAAAGAAGAGATGAGCACATGTACTTTCTTCCTTTCACTGGAGAGGTAGGAGACTATAGGCATTGAAGATTCCGCATACTTTCAGTTGTAGTGAATGTGTGGGTTGGTTTTGTTGAACTGATTTTTCATAACTGGTACAAGGGAAGGCTCAACATGTGGTGGGTGAGGTGGGGTATATTTGGAAATGAGCACAATAAAAACAAGTCACCAATACATATAAATAAATAAAAAAAATGAAAGAGCTAGATGTCTCAAGACTCTGATTCTATGGCTATAGGAGGGTCTTTTCTTGGAGCTAACTTGAGAGTATTGATTATAAGAGATAGTAAAAGGCTGAAATTAAGTCTGTAGGTGCCAGCCACCTCGGCCGTGCCCACCTAGCTCTGGTAAAGCTTTGTTGCTATGAGATACAGGCACCTGACAGTATTATGATCAATAACCAATTTCACTTGGCTTGTAGGAGGTAAATTGAGCACAATACTGAAGACAAGAGAATTGCTACTTTTAGGATGAGCTCATGAGATAGGGTCAGTCAGTCAACACACATTTATTAAGTGCTGACTATGTGCCAGGCACTGTGCTAAGAGAAGGTGATGAGATATCCCAGTTTGACTGAGACATAGATGGTTTTCAATGTCAAGTGAAAAGGAAACTTGCTTGTCATGGCAGGTGCTATGACAGGTTCCCTGTAAACAAACTGTGAAGTGCTAGGTGTTGCTTTGTGAATTCCCAGTGCTAAGATTAAGCTCTTTGGCCAAAGTGTCCTCCTCCATTGTCTCATCATGGCATGAAGATGAGCCTGGGCTCTCAGAGGCCATATCCTTGGAACACTCTCTGGAAATCCTACCAAGAAGAAAAAAAAAACAGACTTCTATTTAAATCTAGTGATGGATGTATGCTTTTTGAGTGAGAACCGGTCCAAGTTTGAAGAAGCCCATCTCCAAGTAGATAGCAAGATAATGACTGTTTTTCAATAAAACAATTCTTGAAGATCATCTGTCAAATCTTAGAGGGTTGTGGAGGTCTGATGGTGGAAGGAATGACACATGGATACAAATCACAGAACCTGAAGGTGCTGAAGTAAGAGAGGTGAGTCGCAGGGGTGGGGACTCTTCGGCCTTAAGGCCACATGTGGTCTTCCAGGTCCTTAAGTGTGGCCTTTTGGCGGAATCCAACAAACAACAAATTGTTCGGTAAAATTTGGATTCGGTCAGCAACCGCATTTGAGGACCTAGAAGGCCACGTGTGGCCTTAAGGCCTCAGGTTCCCCGCCCCTGGGTTAGTATATCAAAAGTTTGGTGTGGTGGATCTCAGTGGGAGTCAGGAGAGCTGGGGTCTAATAACAAATCTGCCGCTAATGAATCATGCAGGGCTTGAAGCCAGGTCTGCCTGACTCCAAGGCCAATTCTCAATCAACACAGACTTTTTCTCTCATATGTGTATGCCTTTACATATGTATATATATAAATATATACATACATATATTATATATATACGTGCACACATGCATATATATGTCAGTCAATAAGCATTTTTAAACACCTATCATGTGCTGAGCATTTTGCCAAACACTGAGGATATAAAAAAAGCTAAAAAACAGTCCCTGGCCTCAAGGATCTCACAATCTAATCATACGCACACACACACTTACACACACGCCCCCCCCATGCCTACACACCCACACACACACACACACACTACTAGCATATGCACATAACACCTCTGACGATGTCTCCCCACATGGGATTGTCTGGAGATACCTCTGGTATGGCTGTGATGGTGCGTCATGGAAGTGCCTTGGAGAACATTCATAGACCTTCTGTAACTGTTTCCAGTCAGCAAACTATATGGCGAATAGAAGAATCTTTGGATGTGGAGGTTTTCCAAGAGGATAACCAATTAGAGCCTCCACCTTTGGCTGCCCCTTGACTGATGGCACCTGGGGAGAGGTCTTGGGTTCTCCCTACCAAAGTCGTTAGAGGTCTGTGCTCTTTCTCTTTGCCTGCCTTTGCATTTGTTCCTTTCTGTTTTAGGTGATAAGATTGGAGACTCCAACCCTGTGTGTTTCCAAAGGCCAGGAGAATGGCATCCCCACATGTGGGTTTTGTAGCCAGCCCAGCATCCAGAGCCCAAGGAGTGACCTTTAGAAGTGACCTTCAGGAGCCCAGCCCAGCAGTAGCTGAGACAAGGAATCGTTCAGCACTTGTGCTGTATCTGGACATGGAACTGGAGTGACCAACCATCGCCACAAGCTGATGACATTAGAGAAAAGATAAGCTCATCCTCCTCACTCCCAACTCCTCCTCGCCCCTAGGATACTCCTAGAATCCTGAGGGAGACCCGGCAGTCCTCTCTCTAGGATAGGAGCCGAAGCACGTTTGTTTCAAATGTATGTATATGAATGCACACATAATATGATCGCAGATTTAAATTGGGAAGGCCCCAATCCAAGCCAACTCCCTCATTCTACAGATGAGAAAATAGAGGACAGCGAGGGGATATGATTTACTTAACATCACATAAGTAGTGTCAGAAGCAGGATTCTTCCAAAGAGTGTCTGATGACTCTCCACATTTCCCACCCTTTCCACTACCCTCTACTGTCTCAAGGCCTGATAGAACCTGGATCCCAGCAACCTTGCCATCCTTCTCACTCAGTGCAGCCCCACCAGGATGTTCTGCCCCAACCAGGCTTATCTGCTCACTGTCCCTGAACATCTAGTCCGGGGGTGGGGAACCTATTGCCCTCTGGGTCCTCAAGTGTGGCCCTTTGACTGAATCTAAACTTCACAGAACAAATCCCCTTAACGAAAGGATTTGTTCTGTAAAACTTGGACTTAGTCAAAAGGTCGCACCCAAGGACCTAGAAAGCCATGTGTGGCCTTGAGGCTGTAGGTTCCCACCCCTGCATCTAGTCACAATTTAATCCCTCTATGTATTCATATACTCTTAGACTTCTACCCTCTATTTATTATGTAAATTTCTATGTAATTGTATCATCTCTCTTGAGTGAATGTAAGCTCCTTGAGGACAGGGATTGTTTCTTTTTTATCTTTGTAACCTCAGCATTTGGTATAGTGCCTGGCACATAGTAGGTGCCTAAGAAATATTTGTTGATTGACAGATGGATCCTCATTGAAATTCCTTCCCACCTTGCCTTCTATCTGCTCACCCAAACTCCATTAAGCTTTCCCTGATTACTTCAGCTAGAAGGTCTCCTTCTCACCCCTTCTGAACCCCATTGGTATCTAAGTCCTCTATGAATATGAGAAGGCTGCACTGGTTTAGGGTTCTTAACTTTTTGTGTGTTATGGACTCCTTGGGCAGTCTGATGAAGCCTAGAAACTCCTTCTCAGAATAATATTTTTAAATGAACAAAAGCAAATACACAGAGTATAAAGGGAATCAATTATATTGAAATAGTTATGAAAATGTTAAAAAGACAACAGGTTCATGGTCCCCAGATTAAGAAACCCTTTGTAGACAGTTTCTTTGTACCTTCTAGATGTAACATGCTGTGATTCTGGGAAAGTTATGTTTGGTAGAATGGGGAAAAATTATCTTTAAGTCCAGAGATTTGGGGCTTAGTTCTATGCTATTAGCCAGGTTGGTTACCCTGAATAAATTACAATCACTTTAAGACTCAGTTTCCTTCTCTGTAAAATGAGAACATCAAACTTGATCATCTTAAAGTCTTTCCATTGCTGACATTTTAAAAGCCTAAATAGTTTCATCTTAGTTGCATGCATGTCATGGTCAGACATACGGTGGGAGTGAGGAAATAGTGGGAAAGTCTAGAGTATCCCCAAGAGGCCTTGGCCTGTCATTAAGAACAGGAATACTGGAAAGAAATGGGGGCTAGGGGGAAAACTAAGACCTTAATTGCTGCAGTGAATAGAATTTTTAAGGATCCGAATTAACAATCAATCTGGCCAACTTATTCATTGTTAAATCTTTTATTGAGGCCTTATTCAAAGAATAATTTGCAGCATGCAATTAAAGATAGAGAAAGATTCCCTCAATCCATTTATCCTGGGGGGAAGGGGGAATTGAGTTTCAGTTATAAATGGATAATTGTGTGTTTAGAAAAAGACCTTCTGTTAGAATTTTGTAATAAAGAGGTCCAAAAAGCGATTCCAAGCAAAACAAAAATGTTACATGGGTGGGTTATGGGGCTGTTTCTGCCTGGAGTCGGGTGCTGCCAAGATGTCCAATTAATATACTAGAAGCAGCCCCATGGAAGCCTTTGGAAATTGTTCACTCCCCCAGGGAGGTGCCATCCTGACAGAGCTCAGATAAGTGAGCCTAGCTCTGAACAGCCCAAGTGGACTTTAGGTTAAAAACCCAGTTTCATCAAACACCTTCTTTGGAGCCAGTCTGGGTGTGTGCGTTTTAGAGTGGGAAGGGACCTTGGAAATCATCTAACCCAACTCCTCTCTCCCACTCCCACTCCTACCCTACCCCAGCCTTTACCATTTTACAGATGAGGAAACAGAAGCTAATGAGACCTTAGATTTAGAAATGAAAATAATATTAGAGACCATCCTGATTTTATATTTGAGGAAAATGAAATCCGGGGATGTTAAAGGACATGCCAAGGTCACTAGTAGCACAGTATCAGAATCACAGGATTTGAACCTAGCTCCTCAAACTCCAAACTCAATATTTTTTTTGTTGTTTTGTTTTGTTTTTTTAGTGAGGCAATCGGGGTTAAGTGACTTGCCCAAGGTCACACAGCTAGTACGTGTCAAGTGTTTGATCTGAGGCCGAATTTGAACTCAGGTCCTCCTGACTTCAGGGCTGGTGCTGTATCCACTGTTCCACCTAGCTGCTCCTCGATGTTCTTTTCATACCACATACGTTGCTGTGCCCTAGGTTTTTCATGAGTAACCTGCAAGCTTGCTAATTTGCTAACTCTCATGGCCTTTTCTCAATTCTCCTTTTCCTTGGCCTTTCTGCAGCTTTCAACGTTGTTCACTGCCTTCTCTACTCAGAGTCCCTCTACCCTTAACTTCTGGTGGGGTATGTATGAAGGGTAGGGGAGTAAATCTGGTGCACAGACTGTTATCATACAACAGCAACAACAAAAAAGAGTGATAGGGCAAAGGAGAAATGTAAACAGTGCGCTCTGAGAATATACACTTTCAACTGGGAAGATCAGGGAAGGGTTGTCAGAGGCGGTGTTAGAGCTGTAGGGGTTACACCTCTGAGGATTTTCTTCCTACCCATCTGACCAGTCTTCTCCACCCCTGTTGCTGAATTATCATCATCTCACAGTCTGTAAGCATGGGAGACCTCTAAGACTGTGTCCTTCTCCCCCTTATCTTATCTACGTTCCTTCTGTTGATGACCTCATCAGCTCCCATGAGTTCAATCATTATTGCTCCTTCACGGATGACACCATGTCTAGACCGAATCTGTCTTCTGAACTCCAGCCCCACGTTGCCAACTGTTTGATGGATATTTCCATGTAGCTATCACACCACCATATCAAACCCAAAATGTCCAAACCGGAAGTCATCTTCCTTCCTAAACCTATCCGTCATTCAAACTTCCCTGTTTCTGTTGAAGGTGGCCACCACACTCTCCAGTCACTCAGGAGTTCAATTCAAAACAAGTCTAAAATGTACCTCCTCCAAAATATTATTTGTCTCTGTCAGTTTCTCTCTTTCTCTCTCTGTGTCTCTGTCTCTCTCTGTCTCTGTCTTTTTCTCTCTGACTCTTTCTTCTCTCTCTCTCTCTCTCTCTCTCTCTATCTATCTATCTGTCTCCCCCCAACATAGACACCATCCTCCTTCAGGCTTTTACTGTCTCTTGCCTGTACTGTTGTAGTCACTTCCCAATTGCTCTCCCTCCCCGCTCCCCACATCTCTCCTCTCCAGTCCATCTTCCACGCAGCTGCCAAGAGTGATACTCCTAAAGCAACCGTTTTACCCTGTCACTCTCCTGCTCAATAAACTCCAGTGGCTCCCTTTTGCCTTTAGGATCAAATGTCAATTCCTCTGTATTTAAAACCCTTCACAAGCAGCCCCTCCCCCAATTACTTTCCCAGACTTGTTACCCATTGCTTCCTTCCACACCCTCTACAATCCAGCCAAACTGGACTTCTACTGTTCCCTTATCATTTTCTGCTTCCGTGCTTTTGCATAGGCTGTGGTTGGCTGGGTGTACTCCCTTTGCATTCCTTTCTCTGTTCAGGTGCCCTCTTTTTGGTGAATCCTTCCCTAATCCTCCTGGCTGAATGCATATATTCTTAGAGCACATGGTTTGGATTTCTCTTTTGCCCTATCTTTCTCTTTTTTTGTATTATAACAGTCTGCGTACCTGGCTTGCTCTTTTTCCTTCATACACCCTCCACCCCCTACTTCAAGTAGGATGTAATCAAGAGGGAGACAGAGACATATAGACAGAGACAGAGATGTAGACAGAAACTGAGGGCAGGGGCTGTTTCATTTTTGTATTTATACAACCAGCACCTACCACAGGGCCTTGCACACAGTAGGTGGTCAATGAACGCTTATGTAATCTGAATTTGGTTAATTCAAACCATTCCTTGTGGTTAATAATGTGCTTCAGGGTACCCTTTTCTTGTAGGATATCTAAGCTCCAACAGTGGCAACTGGATGGGGCAAAGGTTAAATGAATTAAAATAGCCAAGACATACAGGTATTTTACAATAACAATGAACATTTATCTAGCATTTTTTTTTTTTTGCAAAGCACTTTACATTTGACTCATTTGACTCTCACAGCAACCCTATGATGGAGGTTCTATTATCTCCGTTTTACAAAAGAGGAAACTGAAGCAGAGTGACTTACCCAGGGTCACACAACTAGTAAGTTTCTGAAGTAGGATTTGAACTCAGGTCTTCCTAATTTAAAGTCTAGCTCTCTATTCACTACAATCTCAACCCTCATTTCTCTATAGCAAAATTTACATCCCCTCCTAAGGAAAGGGAATAAGCATTTATGTATCACCTATCATGTACCAGACGCTGTGCTGAGTGCATTACAAATATTTTTTCATTCAATCTTCACAACAACCTGTGAGGTGGGTGCTATTATTATTCCCATTTTACAGTAGAGGAAACTGAGGCACACAGAGATTAAGTGACTTACTCAGTTACATAGTAAGTATGTGAGGGCAGATTTGAACTCAGGTCTCCCTGACTCCAGGTCCAGCACTCTATAGCACCATCTAGCTGGCCCCCACATCAAGGAGTCTGAGTGCCAAGGGGAGGATTGTGGTCATCCTGATTCTGAGGCCACCCCTCTAATGACCACATTATGTAGCTCCTTGAGGTCAAGCACTGTCTTACGTCTGCCACTGCATCCCTAGCATCTAACACAGTGCCTGGCATACAGTAGGCACTTAATAAATGCTTGTTGATTGATTGATGTGGCATTTCTCCCAATAAAAAAGGAACATCACTGAGATCACAATGATGGCTTAGGTTTCCTCTGTGTTGCCCTCAGTGCCTAGTATACTTCTGACTGCTTCGTGGGTCCTCAGCAAACCCACTTATGATTACGGCTTCCTCACTGAAATATCTAGCTCGTCATTAAAGCAACCATTAGCATAAAGTAACTGTGAGATCGGTCAGCAGAATTGGAGATACAGGCTATTTTCGATCATTCTAGGAAGGGAGACTGAGGCACAGTGAGAAAGTGTCTCATTCAAACATCCTGCAATTAGTCAACGGCTAACCTGAGATGTCAAATTTTGTTGTTGAGTTATTTCAGTTGTGTCTGACTCTTCATGACCCCATTTGGGGTTTTCTTAGCAAAGAGTGGTTTGCCATTTCCTTCTCCAGCTCCATTTTCCAGATAAGGAAACTGAGGCAAACAGGATTAGGTGACTTGCCTAGGGTCACACAGCTAGTGTATGAGGCCAGATTTGAAGTCAGGAAGATGAGTCATCCTGACTTCAGAACCAGAGCTCCATCCGCTGCACCATCTAGCTGCCCATTGACCATGCCAAATTTTATGACATTTCAAATGGCTGACCATTTAATGCCAAATCCACATCTTCTGGCTTATACAGCCTCGTGTATTTTCCCCAAGACCAAGCAGCTTCCTTCATGCTGGGGGCAGAAACAAGGTGGCATGTCTGGATGAAGCA
>NW_020954907.1:270838-270990 GCF_900497805.2 Vombatus ursinus | reverse complement strand
TGGCAACAGCCAGTACCACACTGCTGAGGCTAGCTGTGAGGTTTTTTAAAACAATGTTCTTCCTTACTGTACGAAAGACNTGGCAACAGCCAGTACCACACTGCTGAGGCTAGCTGTGAGGTTTTTTAAAACAATGTTCTTTCTTACTGTAC
>NW_020954907.1:247023-270781 GCF_900497805.2 Vombatus ursinus | reverse complement strand
GAGAGAGAGAGAGAGAGAGAGAGCACACCACTTCGAAATGGAATCATTTGCTTGCCAACTTAATCACACCTCTCAGTCGCCCTACCTTTATTTTAATCTTTCCCTCCTGTTGGCATTGTCTTATTTTAAGAGCTGACAAGTGATGAGCTCTATGCAGTGAAGCTCTCTGGGGGAAGGGACCCCTCCCCCTTGTTTCTCCCTAGCTAGAACACTTTTGGAGCATCTGAAGGACCGCATAAATCACCATCCTCACTGCCAATGAGCAGTCACTCAGGTGCTTTTCTGAGAGGAGGCATTCCTGATCCCATTTACTGACATGAAGGAGACAAAGTGAAAGATGATGAGGGCTTCCTGGGAATCAGCTGGAGGTCAGAAATCACCAGATTTAGAGCTGGAAGAGAAATTAGAAATCTTCTAGTCCAGTGTCCTCATTCTGGAGAAGGAAAGTGAAGCCCCAATAGGTGAAATAACAAACAGCTGGCTCTCACCAGTCCTTAGAGGAAAGAGCCCTGGGTTTGGTGTTAAATGACCCGGGTTCAAATCCCAGCTTCACCACTATGTCAAGCTTTCTTCCCACTTAGAGAAATCAGAAAATGCCCTGAAAGTAAGAACGAATGAAAGAGCATTTAAGCTCTTACTATGTGTTAAGCAATGTACTAAGCACTGCAATACAAATAGGAAAAAGAGGAGATGGTGCTCTCTGTCTCTCAGGGCGCTCACACTTCACCTGGGGAAGAAAACACATTTTTAAAGGCTCAGCTGTAGGCCAGATGGCCTAGAATTCCTCAGGGTGCAGTAGGAGGGTGGATGGCAAAGCCCAGAGCTTGCTACATTACATAAATAGGTAAAATGATAGTCCTGGGGGGGGGGGGTGAGAACGGGGGTTCTGCAAAGCATAAAGACAGGGCAGATGGTAAGTCCTGGTGGTTCTCCATGGGAGATGAAGAAATAGTTTTTGACTCCCTTCTCATCCAAGCCATGTGAGCAATTAAATAACCCGGATGAAGGGGGAATAGAAGGGAAGGTGAGAAGTCACTTCCAGGGGTGCTGAGTCTGTCTGGCACCCTGCCATGTTAGATGTAGTCTAAGATGCTCCCCGGCTGAGGGAGGGATCGTATAAGGGAAGGATTCCCTCTTTGTGGCAGGGCTTCCTACCACCCAAATGTGGGTATTCTCAACCCCCAAATATATTCAGTGTTTCCTTCTTGTCCTATTCCCTCAAGTTTTCCACTAACCCAGAAAAGCAGGATTCACCTGGAAGGGAGTAGGACCTGTCATGGGAGTGAGGGGAGCCTGAGCAGATCCCATGGCCCAGAGGGAAGTCTCTCCATGGACAGAAAAGGCTATCAATTCCCAAAGAAGACAGGGATTATAATCAGTTACTGAGATTCAGAGTTTTGATTCAAGAGGACAGAGGCAATGTCCTCAGAAGAATATGGGGTCAGCCCTAGAATGAAGAGCACAATTCAGAGGGGTCTGAGGTCACAAGGATATAATATTAAGGTAACAGGAATATGAGTTCAACCAAAACTTTCCTCAATCAGCTGCACTCACCTTTCCTGTGGCTGTGTGCCACAAGATGTGTGCTAGTGTACAGGGATACAGTGCCCCGGCCTCCAGTCACTTCTAGACTGTCCATGATTGGACAGCTCCAACTACCACCACCTACATGGTTGCCTTTGACAACAGCCATCTCAAAGCAGAGGCTGACAAGGTCTAAGAAATCACAGGTCCCTTACAACTCGGAGATTCTGAAAGATCCTCTCAGATGATCCCAGAACATGCCCAGGACATATCCCAAGATATACCCAATCAGGAATTTCCCCCTGCGGTTGCTTTGACAATCACCTAGCCTTCCAGAGATGGGGAGCTCACTCCCTCCAGAGACAGTTTGTTTCACTTTTATATAACTCTAATGTTAAAAAGTTTTCCCTCCTTATACCAAACAGTAGAATGTAAGCATCTTTGGGGCAGAAACTATTTAATTGTTTTTTAATCTTTGTTTCCACTACTCAGTACAATGTCAGGCACATATAGTAGATGCTTAGTATAGAATCTGAAAAACTAAAAATGAGTCTTGCTCAAATATCAAGGGAAAAGTGTGTGGTGAGTGTAAGCAGGTACAGAACTTAAAAAAATAAAGGAACTACTAAGTAGAGCCCAGGTAGAGGATGCCATTTAAAATTAAAAAAAAAGCATGACAGAAAAATAAGATGAACTGGTCATGTAGTGAGAATGAGGAATAATCAATGGGCATCCCAAGTGCTCCAGTGGTATACTCATGATGTCAGGAGAAATTAGGAGAAATTGAAGAAGGCCTCCAGCCATCTCGGATGGACTTAGCCCATGGCAAACTTATGAGATGACATGAACAAGAGTCATACAGGATGGACAACCATGAATGGGCTGTTTCCTGCTTATTGGAGAGTTCTTTCTATTGGTGAGATTGCCGGTCCATTCAGGTTAAATATTCCCCATAATCCATGTGCCTAGTAGGTGCTGAGTATCCATTGACGGACTAAAAAGAGAGGGAAGGAGTATAGAAGGAGGGAAAATGGGGAAGATACAGTCTGTGAGGAGAAGAAAGTACCCATGCCATTGGGGATTATTAGGCACTGACCCCCAATAGGTGCTGAATCCTGAATTTGGCACAAGGTAGAAATATTACACAAAGAAAGCCAGGCCTCCTGCTCAGGCAGCTGATGGTGCAAATGACTTAACAAGCAAAAGCCCCAAAGAATCTGCATACATAGATATGGGGAGGTGGAGGTGGGACATTATATATAATTCCAGTAGGCTCCCAGAAGAGTGATTTTCATAGGTAGGCTCTGAAGAAGCGTAGGCAGGATTTAGTTTGGAGAATGGGGGAAGAGAAGCTATTTCCTACATGAGCAATGGCAAAACTTCTCTAAGCTTTGAGACTGAGACAGATGTGGAAAGGGGCTGAGAGGGGCAGGGAATGTATATGCTTGGCTGGAAGGAAGGTAGAGTATTAGTGGAGGGCAGGAAAGGATAGGTATGATAGGTTGGGAACAAATTCTTTTCCAGGGAAAATTCTAAAGGCTGGGTCAGGAAAAGCACTAGATCTATCATGGAAAGAGTCCCGGATTTAAAGTCAGGGGACCTGAACTCTGACTTTGACCCTATTGATTCCTGAGTGACCTTAAGCAAGTCACTTATCTTTCCTAGGCCTTGGTTTCCTCATCTATAGAGTGAGGGGATTGATTGAGTTAAGGATCCCATAGGTGATATCCATCTCTAAATCTATGGTCCTACGATCACATAATTTTAACTGGGTCAACGTAAGGAGACAAAGAGTCATAGAGTGAGGGCAAATATGTCCAACTCTTTTTTTTTTTTTTTTTTAGGCAATTGAGGTTAAGTGACTTGCCCAGGGTCACACAGCTAGTAAGTGTCAAGTGTTTGGTCTGAGGCCAGATTTGAACTCAGGTCCGCCTGACTTCAGAGCTGGTGGTCCATCCACTGCGCCACCTAGCTGCCCCTAAATATGTCCAACTCTTAAGGTCTTGTCCAGCTCTAAATATGTGATCCCATGATTTTAATGATCATGAGCATCAGCTGCCTGTGCAAAGACCTCCTGGAGTGTATTTGTTTTTCTTTTCATATCTGATAAGTCCCTATTGTTTATTCTGAGGAATGGATAAGTATATCTAACTCATGGAACAAGAGAGCTTGAGAATGGGGTGGGAGGGAGGTTTGTAGCTGCCCAGGGAAGGTGCCGGTCATCACTACACCAGCACTTTGAACAGTGCCTGATACATAGTAGGCGCTTGATAAAGACTTGTTGACTTGACATTATAGTACAGCCATTCCCCAGACACATGGGAGATAGAGGACTCGTAATTACTGATGTCCTATTGCTTGATCAGTCTGTACAGGTATACCTCAAAGATATTGTGGGTTCAGTTTCAGATCACCATGATAAAATGAATATCTCAAAAAAGTAAGTCACTAAATTTCTTGGTTTCCCAGTGCATAAAAAAGTTATGTTTACACTATACTGTAGTCTATTAGGTGTGCAATAGGTATGTAATATTATATCTAAAAAAAGTACATACCTTAATTTAAAAATATTGTGTTATAAAGTGGCAATCATCAAAACTATCTAGTAATGTTTAAGAAATAGGTGGTGGATCAGTGGAATAGATTAGGTACACAACAAATAGCAGTAAATTACCATAGTACCTAGTGTTTAATAAACACAAAGACTCCCAGCTTCTGGGATAAGGAACTCACTATTTCACAAAAATGACTGGGAAAACTGCAAAACAGCATGGCAGAAACTAGATATAGACCAACATTTTATACCATATACCAAGATAAGGTCAAAATGGTTACATGATTAGACAAAAAGGGTGATATCATAAGCAAATGAGGAGAGCAAGGAATAATTTACCTGTCAGATCTATGGAAAAAGGAAGAGTTTATGATCAAATTAGAGACAGAGATCATTCCAAGATGTAGAATGGATAATTTTAATTATATTAAATTAAAAAGGTTTTGCACAGACAAAACCAATGCAATCAAGATTAGAAGGAAAGTGGAAAGTTGGGATTTTTACGGACAGTGTCTATGATAAAGACCTCATTTCTCAAATATATGGTGAACTGAGTCAAATTTATAAGAATACAAGTCATTCCCCCAATTGATAAATGGTCAAAAGATATGAACAGGCAGTTGTCAGGCGAAGAAATCAAAGTTATCTATAGTCATATGAAAAAATTATCTAATCACTATTGATTAGAGAAATGCAAATTAAAACAACTCTGAGGTACCACTTTATACCTATCAAATTGGCTAATATGACAAAAAAGGAAGATGATAAATGTTGGAGAAGATGTGGAGAAATTGGGACACTAATGCACTATTGGTGGAGTTGTGAATTGACCCAATCATTATGGAAGAAATTTAAAACTATGCCCTAAGGACAATCAAACTGTGTATATCCTTTGATCTAGCTACACCACTACTAAGTCTGTATCCCAAAAAAATCATAAAAAAAGGGAAAAAGACCTACATGTACAAAAATATTTATAGCAGCTCTTTTTGTGCTGGCAAAGAATTGGAATTTGAAGGGATGCCCATCAGTTAACTGATTTAGTCGTAGTGAATGGCTGAACAAGTTGTAGTATATGATTGTAATGGAATACAATAAGAAATAATGAGAGCTATAAGAAATGATGAGCAGGTGGATTTCAGAAAAACTTGAAAAGACTTACATGAACTGATGATGACTGAAGCAAGCAAAACCAGAATATTGTACACAGTAACAGCAATGTGGTATGATGATCAACTATGACTGACTTAGCTCTTCTCAGCAATACAGTGACCCAAGACAATTCTAAAACACTAATGATGAAAAATGCTATCCACATCCAGAGAAAGAATTCATGGAGTCTGAATGCAGATAGAAGCATACTATTTTCGCTTTCTTTTTTTTTTTGGTGTATTTGTTTTTTCCTTTTGATCTGTTTTGTCTATCACAACGTGACTAATACAGAAATATTTTACATGATTTCACATATAAACCTATGTCAAATTGCTTACCATTTTAGGAAGAGGGAAGGGAGAGAGGAAGAGAGAAAATTTAGAACTCAAAATTTTATTAAAATAAATGCTAAAAATTGTCTTTACATGTAATTGAAAAATGAAATACTATTTAAAAATACATTATTATCATTGTGCTTCATTCTCAAAAGGGGCCAATGACATCATGAGGGTGATGTTTTTGACTTGCTCTTAATTTGGATTTAAGTGAGGGAGGGCTGTGCAAAATAATGAGCCTCACTCTCTCCTTCAGAATGATTTCAGTCCGGTGGCAAGACAAAAATCAAGATGACTTGCGTTGGCCCAGGTTGCAGTGCACCTTGGTCTTTCCAAATTTTTGTCTCAATCAACCAGCTATACCTGAGCACAAAGCTTTTTCTTTAACCAGAAAAGAAAAACAAAACAAAGCAAAACCACAAGATAATGTGGAAGGAAAGACACTAACAGCTGGGGATTCAGGAAAGTTTTCATGAAAGTAACTCTTGAGCAGAGTCTTGAAGGAAATTTGAGATTCTAAGACATGTCAGTGAGGAAGGAGTGCATTCTAGGCATGAAGTACAGCCAGTACAAAAGCACAGAGATGGGAAATGGAGTGTCATGTTATCCACCATAACTCATCAATAGTTTTCTCTTTGCTACTAACAGATAAATATGCAGCTACCACCTAAGCTGCCAGCTCACCATACTAGATATGATGATGATGGTGATGATGATGATGATGATTGATGACGACGATGATGTTTGAAATATTGTGAAAATTACCAAAATGTGACACGGAGACACTGTGTGACCACATGCCGTAGGAAAAACGGCACTAATGGACTTGCTCGTTGCAGGGTTGCCACAAACCTTCAATTTGTAAAAAAACCACAAGATCTGCAAGGCACGATAAAGTAAAGTGCAATAAAACAAAGTATGTCTGTAGTTTGGTTGCTTTATCCAGAAGCCTATGGGCTTGTGCCTTGCTTTCTTCTCCTGCAAAGCTTCAGTATCTCCTGCATCTCCTGGCTTCTTCTGTCCCTGACACTAGACTCCCTGGGGCTAATTCAGTGCTCCAGACTCCTCCCCAAGGGGTAACTGTCTCTCCTAAGGCCCATGGGCCATAGCAACTGCTCTATTGGCTGCTCACTTCCTGCTTCCTCCATCCAAAAGACTTGACAGGCCTCTAGGAAATGAGGATAAATGGGCCAATCTATAAAAGAATAACTGAGAAGCAATATAAAATGGGAACCATTTGAAAATATAACACTCTGGCATTCAGTGAAAAGAGCTGAATTTTAAATAATTAAGCATAGATTGCAGAAACAAGGGCTGTGTTTTAATCGCTCCCAGCATCACCTCATTAGCAATCCCTTACAAGACACTTGATATAGATTGTTCTTAGTGGTGAGCAAGATTATTTATAACCAAATGAACACATCCCTCTCCTATTAATGCTATGAGAAAAGACAAGTTTAGAATAAATCATAACATTTCTATAAAATTAATGTATAAAGATTTTTTCAGTGGAGAAATTCTGGGTCTCCCCTGGCACACCCTGCTCCCCATCTTCTCCATCCCAAAGCAGATTCCAGATGTTCTGTAAGTTAAATCCTCTACTAAGCAGCAGCAATATATTGTGGGGAGGGGGAGAGATATTGATTTCATAAGTCAATTACTTCAATACCATTTTAGCCCTTTGTATTTTATGGAAATGAAGACCAGAGCCTCATCAAACATACCACAAGGGAATGCAGGCGAGTCCTAGCAAACACATTACCTTGACCTTGCAGGTCTGGGACCCCGCAGGCTATAAAGAGAAAATGAACTACTTCAGCCTGTTTCCACTCTGGCTCTCCATGGCTAATGTAGTGCGCTTGAAGTTGGCAAGGAGAGTTTTATAATCTGCTGGAGTTTGGTCCCTGTCTAAGGGTCTGGCATGCCAGACTAGCCCTGTGCTCCGATGCGGTTTTCTTTGCTATGAAAGATGGTTCTGTCAATGTGGCAGAACATTGATCTAATTGGATAATTACAGTACAAAAAGGCTTCGGCGCAGCTGGGGACCCTCCCTGTGGAACAATCCAATTTCTCCAGCCTGGAAACCCAATAGGTCTCACATCAGCATCAGAAACAAAGCCTGTGGGGGGAATTCTCCCTAGCTCTAGAATGCAGAGAGGGTGGTAGTAAGAGAAGAGGCATTAGCATTGTTCTGCTTGGCCCTCGAGGGCAGAACAGGAGCGGTGGGTGAAGTTACGAAGGGACCGAGTTGGACTCTATGTGAGGCAGAACTTCCTAACCGGGAGAGCTGATCCAAAGCAGAATAAGTTGCCTCGAAAGACGTTCAGTTCCTCCTCAGTGGAGGTCTTCTGGGAAAGACTGGATGACCATTTATCAGGTATTTTGTAGTGAGGATTCTTTTTTGGAGGGGGCGTGAGTTGTAAAAGGCTGGCACTGAGGTTTCTTCCAACTCTGAAATTCTGCGATCAGTAAAACAAGAGACCGATGGGCTGAAGATTCCAATCCCAACTCTGTTTCTAACTCTGCCCTGTCCTATAGAACTGTGCCGCTCGGCTCGTCTTTGCCTCAGTTCTCCTCTAGCACCGCACAAGGCGCAGGGTTTCAAGCTTGCGCACTGATGCTCAGAACAAACAAAATATTTTTAGTTATTGACTCACCCTGTGTGACCTGACCTGAGTCACTTTGACTTTCCCTGTGTCCCACTTCCAGTTCGGATTGCTCGTTCTCTCCTTCCCCCCTCCCCCACGCGCACTCGCACACACAAGATCACAGGTCATATGGGTCACTGATTCAGAGTAACGTCATCTAATCCAATGCCCTCATTTGTAAAATGAGGACACTGAGGCCTGTGAAGAGATTAAGTGATTTGCTCAAGGAAATGTAGAATAAGTAGCAGAGCTAGTATTGGATCTTAACTCCTTTGTTCACTGTGCACTGACTCCAAGTTTAATGCACCCGGTTTAATTATGCCACTGCTGCAGCTCCACCAGGGACAGCTAAGTGGCACCATGGATAGCCTGGAGTGAGGAGGACCTGAGTTCAAATCAGACCTCAGACACTGAGTAACTGTGTAACCCTGGGAAAGTCACTTAACCCTGTTTGCCTCAGTTTCCTCATCTGTAAAATGATCTGGAGAAGGAAATGATAAACCACTCCATTATCTTTGCCAAGAAATACCCAAATAGGGTCACAGAAAAATGACTGAACAACTGAATAATACAGTGACTTCATCTGAAAGTTCATGCGATATTTCACATCTGTAGCATGTCCCCACCTCTCTATTTTTATTTTTATTTTTATTTCTTAATGAACAGGAATCAGTTTTCTCTCTCTCACAGCCCATACACCTTTGGGAAAAAAAGGCAAAAGTAAACCAAATCCCTTGTAACAAATGTGTGTAGTCAAGCAAAACAGATGCACTCATTGGCTGTATGCATAAATATATGTCTTATTCTGCACCCTGGATCCCTCACTTCTCTGCCATGGAGAACATGTTTTATCTGGCCATCATCAGTCCTCCTAGAATCAGGAATGGTTCTTGTATTGACCAGAACTCTTACAGTTTTCAGAGTTATCTTTACAATATTGTTATTGTATAAATTATTCTCTGGATTCTATTAATTTCATTCTGTTCAGTTTGTAAAAGTCCTCAAAATTGTTCATTTTTATGATATTGATGTTATGGTATAAGTTGTTCTCCTGGTTCTGCTTATTTAATAATTGCTTATTGACTGAATTCACTCTGCTTGTGTTTATGAGTCTTTCCAAGTCCCTTTAAAATAATCTATTTCCTCTTTTCAACAGCAGGAGTACTCCATCATATTGCTATGTCACAACTTATTCAGCCATCCTCACTTGATGGATGTCTCTTCCTTTAGCTTCGAGTTGTTTTTTTTTTTTTGTCACCACAAATAAAGGGCTGCTATCAATATTTTTGTACATTGAGGACCTTTTTCTCTTCGATCGCTTTTGGGTAAAGGTCTCACGGTGGTATATCTGAATCAAAAGGTTTGCACTGTTTAGTAAATTTTTGTGTAAAATTTGGATATAATTAGCACAAGGCCAGGAATACAATGAACACTTAATAAATGCTTGTGTTTTTTTTTAATTTTCAATTTTCTTTTCAGAATAATTGAATCCACTCATAGGTCCACCACCAGTGAATCAATGAACCTGTTTTTCCGCATTCCTTCCAACATTTACCATTTTCTTTTTTTGTCATCTTTGCCACTCTGATGGGTGAGAAGTAGAATCTCAGAATTGCTTAAATTTGCATTTCTCTAATTAGTAGTGATTTGGAGCATTTCTTCACATGGCTATAGATAGCCTGGGTTTCTTCCCTTGAGAACTGTCTGTTCATATCTTTAAGCCATTTATCAGTTGGAGGTAATTCATTCCTATAAATTTGAATCATCTCCTTATATATCTGATAAATGAGAATTTTATCAGAAACACTTGCTGTAAAGACTTTTTCCCGGTTAGTTTCCCTTTTAATCTTGGCTTTATTGAATTTGTTTATGCAAAACCTTTAAAAATTTTTGCAATCAAAATGACTCATTTTATCTTCTATGTTCTTCTCTGTCCTCTGGTGATGAACTTTTCTTCTATCTATAGATCCAATAAAAATTTTTTTGTGTGTTTGTCTGATTTATTTATGGTGTGACCCTTTGTTTTTAGGTCACATACACTTTTGGAGCTTATCTTAGTACGAGGTGTGAGGCGTTATCTAAATCTAATTTCTTCCATACTGCTGTTCAATTTTCCTAGCCATTTTTGTCAGATACCTAATTCTTTTCCCAGAAGCTGGGGTCTTTGGGTTTATTGAATACTAGGAGAGTATTAGATATATTTGCTTCTATGTATTATATAGCTAATCTGTTCTACTG
Source organism: Vombatus ursinus (assembly GCF_900497805.2). NCBI lineage: Eukaryota > Metazoa > Chordata > Mammalia > Diprotodontia > Vombatidae > Vombatus > Vombatus ursinus. The sequence goes on along the minus strand of NW_020954907.1, from coordinate 260,330 downwards.
ATCATTTTTTAACAATATCAAATTGTTTTAAACAATAAATATTTATTAAATGCCTATTTTGTGCCAGGCATTGTGTGAAGTGCTACAAATGCAGAGGAGAAAGAAGATAATCCCTACCCTCAAGGAAATTACAATCTAACTGGATTATTACAAAACATTAAAACCTAATGTTGTGAGAATTACTATTTTCTAATATAGTTTGAGATCTGCCACTGTTATGACCCCTTTGTTCCCATTTCTTTTCATTATTTCTCTTGATTAAAATTATTTTTTCTAGTTCTATAAAGTAATCCTTTGATACTCTGATTAGTGTGGCATTGAATAAGTAAATTAATTAAGGTAGTATTAGCATTTTTATTTTGTGGACTTTTCCTAGTCATGAGCAATTAATATTTATTTCTACAAACAGTACTTTGTAGTTAAATTTGTAGAATTCTTTTGTGCATCTTGAAAGGTAGACACCTAAGCATTTTGTACATTTTCCCCTTTTTTGGATCCCTAAAGCTTAGCATAGTGACCAGCACACAGTAAGCATTTAATAAATGTTTGTTGGCTGACTGTTTTCTCCCACAGAACCTAGCACGCTGCCTCTCACAAGCATTGTGCCCTTAAGAAATGTTCGTTGATGGATGGGTGCTGAATTTCATCTTTGCTTTGCCACCAAACACCTAGTACAGTGCCTTCAATGCTTCAAGAATCTCCTTGGTGCAGGTTATGTCCTGCGCCACCACAGATTACAGACCCTTTCAGATATAGTAGGTGGTCTCTGAGAGTTACTGTGGCCAAAAATTTTTCTATCGTGCTTATATTAATTTTGTTTATAGAGGTAGGTTAGTATATTGGGTAGAATGGCTGGTGTGAGGGCCATAGGATTGCAGATTCAGAGCCATTAAGGACCTCAGAGACCATCTAATTCAACCCTCATTTAATAAGTATAAGTTTTGATGTTGTTTAGTTCATGTCCAACTTCCCGTGACCCCATTTGGGCATTTCTTGGCAGAGATACTAGATTTCCTTCTCCAACTCATTTTATAAATAAGGAAACTGAGGCAAACAGAGGGAAGTGACTTGCCCAGAGTCACACATCTAATAAGTGCCTGAGGCCAGATTTGTACTCAGGTCTTCCTGACTCCAGGCCAGGTACTCTATCCACTGCACTACATATCCAGGTATGATTTGCATTGACTTACCTGAATACATACAATTTCCCCTAAGTCAGGTGTTCTTACCCTTTTTGGTTTCATGGATCTGTTACGCAGTGTGGTAGAGCCTATGTACTCCTACTTGGAATCAAGTTTTTAAATGCATAAGATAAAATACATAGGATTATGAAGAAAACCAATGACTCTGAAATATAGTTATATATACATATACATGTGGGTGTATACATACATACATACATATATATATATATATGTGTGTGTGTGTGTATGTGTGTATGTGTTTATAAGTTCCCAGACCCTAGGTTAAGAACCTCTGCCCTACAAAGAACTGGAAATTGAGGGGATGCCCATCAATTGGGGGCTGGCTGAACAAGCTGTGGTACATGAATGTAATGGAATACTATTGTCCCATAAGAAATGAGGAGTAGGCGGATTTCAGAAAAACCTGGAAAGACTTGTATGGACTGATACTGAGTGAAGTGAGCAAAACCAGGAGAACATAGTAAGAGCAACATTGTGTAGTGACCAGCTTTGATAGATTTAGCTCCTCTCAGCAATACAAGCATCTAAGACAATTCCAAAAGACTTATGGTAGAAAATGCTATCCACATCCAGAGAAAGAACTACAGAGGCTGAATGCAGATCAAAGCATACTATTTTCTCTTTTTTTTGTTTTTTTTTCTTTCTGTCTAGTGGTTTTCCCCTTTTGTTCTGATTCTTCTTTCACAACATGACTAATACGGAAATATGTTTAAGATGATTGTACAATGTATAGCCTATATCACATTGCATGTCATCTTGGGGAGGGGAGCGGGAGGGAGGGGAGCCAATTTAGAACTCAAAATCTTATAAAAGTGAACTTTGAAAACTAAAAACAATCAAACAAGCAAACAAATAAATAAATTTTAAAAAAATAAAAGAACCCTTGCCCTAAGTAGAGTGCAGGATTGCTGGGTACCTGAATTGCTTTTGTTTTTTTGTAACCCCAGAGATCAGCACAATACCTTGCACATTTTCCACAGTAAATACTCAATAAATGCATATTGAATTGAATTGAATTGAATTGAGGTTAGCTGGTCCACAGGCAATAGACATAGGCCGTTCTCAAAGCCTTTATAGCTTTATGGGGTCTACCAGAGTTTATTTTTCCAGAAGCCCGCGTTACCTCCACACACAGAATGATCAGAAGAAGCTTTCATAAAAGGATTTGAAGGCTTTTAATTAATATCTGTTTATTTGAATGAGTCCATATTTTCAAACCCCCAGCGCTAGGGGTCTGCCTTCTGTAGCCTTCCACACTGTGCAGTCTAGCCTAGGAAAATCTGTCTCCACCCAAGCCTGGTATTTGGCTGCCCCCATCTTGCTTGGTATGCCTTCCTCTGAGTCCTGTTATAAATTTAATTCAGCTGAATCACTGGAAGTTAAACTTAGCTCTGTCTGAGAGGGTCACACGGAGAGGTGGGCAGGCAGCAGCCATGGATAGAGTGTTTGCTTATTCCTGGCCCCAGGAGGAGTTAGCTGATAAGGAAAGGGTATTGGTTTAAGGGTGAAATCGAATTACAAGAAGTAAAGCAATAAAGGGGAACGTGGGCTGGCAGGTTTTTCTTCCATGCACTTCCCCAGGTAGGAACAGCCTGGAGCCTAATCAGGGTCTTGGCCAGAGTAATAGGCTGCACATTGGCTCTCTCCCCTGACCTCCTGGGACTCCTTCCCCATCAAAAGGCAGAGGGAGCCAGGTCTGTTCTGAATACACCAGCGAGTTAGGAAGTTGACTAGTGGGAAACAGCTGAGGGAGGGAGGAAGCCCTCGGTGAAAATGACTTTCAATTAGCTGAAGCTAACCATACCAAGATGCTTCTTCAAACCCGCTCTGGTGCAGCAGCCCCAGCCCTTCCAAAGGCTGCTTTCTATAGGCTATTTGATCGCCCCTGTTAACCAGAGTTCACCCAGGGAGGGAAGGAGAAACATTCCCTCTCTTAGAAACCTAGGCATAGAGGAACAGGATGAGATGGTGATGAATACAGATTGGGAAATGACTTTGGGATCCTAAGATCACAGATTAAGAGGCTGGAAGTCACCTCAGAAGCTCTCTGGGCCAACTCCCTTTCACAGGTGATGAAACTGAAACTGGAAAGGTTAGGGGACTGGGTCAAAGGCATGCAGGACCGTAAAATTCAGGGTTGATGACTGACTGACTTTAATACAAAGAGACTTGGAAAGACTTAACTGAGAAGGAAAAAGGATAATGATTCATGATTTTTAAAAGCACTTTGAGGTTAATAAAGCACTTTCTTCACATCAGCCTGGTGAAATAGGTAGGGAAAGAATTACTATATCTATTTTAAAGAAAGAAATTAAAGCCCAGAGAGGTCAAGTAAGGTGCCCTGGGTCACATAGCAAGTTAAGTGATGGAGTTAGTTTGATTCTAGAGAGTGCTATTAAGATGGCTTAAATAACCAGATGGGGCAGCTAGGTGGTGCCATAGTGCACAGAGCACTGGGCCTGGAGTCAGGAAGACTCCCCTCCTGTCAAATTCAACCTCAGACATTTACTAGCTGTGTGACCTTGGGCAAGTCACTTAACTCTGTTTGCCTCCATTTCCTCCTCATCCAAAATGGAGAAGGAAAGACGAACCGCTCTAATATCTCTACCAAGAAAACCGCAAAGAGCCAGACACGACTGAGCAAAATAACCAGATGATTAAATTGACTACAACACAGCCCATTTATTTCAGTCTTTAAAAAGTACTTGTAATCTTGACCTTGTGTCCTTCCTTCATGAATGCCCCCCTGTGGGAAGGAAGGTGACTTGCAAACCCAGTCAGCAAAGACCCCTAAGCATGGCCTGGAGGCTAGAATGCTACTCTGGGAAATAGGAAGAGACAGTCTCTTGTCCCAGCACTACCACTGACTTTGACCTTGGGGACTGAGTCACTCAATCTCTATTTGCATCAGTTTCATCCTCTGTGATGAGTGGACAAAACCAGCTTTCAGGATGCTCACACTTGCAACATGTCATGGTCCTATAAATGACGCTGAACGAGGCCTTTGCCTTTGCCTCCTCTATCTCTACTGACCTGTGGTCAGACTATTTTCTGTACTTTGCCCGCTACCTAACCTCCCTCCCCATTGGTTTTGCCCCAGGTGAAAAATGTCTAGCTATGATTCTAGGATCAACTGCCTGCTTGGCTCCCTCTTCCCATAACGTAGGGGTTGACTTTTATGGGATGCATGTTTATTAGGACAATGGCAGAAACCCTAATCATAGATCAGACTTTTATTGGTGTTATATTCTATTTTCTCTTGTTCTTATGTGTCACCTAAGGAGCGGGGGCTGAACAATGTCCACCATGTTTGGTCTGGTTTGGGTGTTCATCTTCACATCATGGAATCCTTTGATTGGGAGTGAAGCTATTGATTCCTTCCACACATTCTGCCCCAATGGTATCAGCAATAACAAAGTAGAGTTGATCCCAGCTATTTTTTTGAACATTCACCCTTCCGCAGAACCCTCTAGACCACAGAACCACCAGAGAGTATGTCCTGGGGGAAATAACCTAATAAACTCTGAAACTCCTATGGAGTCTACACTCTCCTGATTCTTGAGTAAGCATAACTGACTTGGTTCTCTCCACAATGCATCTGCCACCCTGCCTGGTGTTCTCAACTCTACACAACAAGATGGCCCTGTGTCTAGGATCCCCTAGTGGCCACCCCTTTCCTGACTCCTTTTGTACATTGTCTCTCCCCATTAGATTGCAAGCCCCTTGAGGAAAGGGTGTGTTTTTCTTTTTATTAATTGTATCACCAGCATTTAGCACAATGCCTGGCACATAGTAGGTGCTTAATAAATGTTTATTGGATTGGATTGGTTAAATAGCTCATTATATTTAGCCAATCTCAACTATGTTTCACGTTACACTTCCGCCATCTTCCCGTTAGACAATTACTGCTTCCCTCTTCCTCCCCACCCCCCACCAATTTTCACTATAATCAAATCAATACTGCCATTGTGATCAGAAAGTTATTTTCCAAATCAAAGTATCTTCTGTGGTCACCGGTAGCCTAGATGTGTGTGCTGTCTCTCCCATCAGAATGTAAGCTACTTGAGGACAAGAACTGATTTTTTTTATTATTATTATTTGTATCCCCAGCACTTAGCACAGTATTTGGCACACATTCAGAGCTTAATAAATGGTTTTTCTCTCATTTGTTCGTAATTTCTGAAAAACGTCCTAAAGTGAGAGTCAGAAAACTTAGTCTTAATTTCATTACTTATCAGTTTTGTGACCTGAGACAAGTCACATACCTTTTCTGAACCTCAGTCTCCTCATCTATCAAATGGGGTAAAACTCCCTGACCTGTCTACCTCTTAGGTAATTGTAAGTGTCTGATGAGGTAACATATGAGAAAGAGCTTTGTAACTTTGAAGGATGTATAAATTAAGTTCTTACCATAGGAGATAGGCAAAGTGCCAAAGGCCACGGAGTTAGGAAGGGTTGTGTTCCAATCCTACCCCTGATACATACTAGTTACGTAACCCTCAGGGCCTAAAATACCTCTCTAAGACCACACACTGCAAAGGAGGGGTCCATCTTGATTGGCAGAGAAAGTCCCTCACTGGGGGCCTTCTAAACTAACAAAATCATAGATTCAATTAAAAAAATGAATACTACAAGAATACATAGATCACCCATAGGGTCATCAATTTAGACCTGGGAGGGATCTTAGAGGTCACTGAATCCAAACTACTAGTTTTACAAATGAGCAGGTCATACAACTAGTGTCCAAAGGGAGATTTGAACCTAAGTCTGCTTGACAAAGTCTGATAATCTACTCTTTATACCTCATAAGAGGAGGTACTTCATAGGGCCATAGAGTCTTAGAATTCTAAACTAAAAGGGATCTTGGAGACCAACTACAAATTCCTTTTAAAAAAAAATAGAGCATCAGCCTCAGAAGTCAGAGAGACTTGAGTTCAAATGTAGCTTCAGACACTTACTAGCTGAGTGACCCTGGGCAAGTCACTTAACACCTATTACCTCAAAAAACAAACAAACATGAAGAAACCAAGGTCTGGAGTGGTTAAATGACTAGTTCAAGTTGACAAGTCATAGAATGAGGACTTAAATGCAGGTTCTCTGTCTCCAAATCCAAGGCTCTGCCTACTTCTGGCTGAGGTCATAAGGTCAGGTTTCATAGAGGACATGGAGCATAATATTATTACTAATAATAGCTAACATTTATATAGTACCTACTATATGCTAAGTAATACTACTAGAGCTAAGCGCTCTACAAATATTATCTCATTTGCCTTACAGCACCCCTGGAAAGAGTGTTATTATTATCCCCATTTCACAAATGAGAAAAAAAAATAATAATGCTGGAGCTTGAAAGATGGGCAGGAATTTGACAGTTCAAGGACTGGAGGAAGCATTTTAGGTAGTGAGTGGGTCATAAAGAAAAGAACAAATAGGGTGAGTTTGAGAAATAACAAAGGAGACCTTTTACCTGGAGTGTCAGTTGAGGCAGATAACCTATTTATCTTGGAAAAACAGGAGACCCCCAGGATTTGAACTTGAGACTCTGTTGGCATCAAGGCAGCACAAAGCTGTGTCTCAAGCTCCATAACTGGAGGCTTCCAGTCAAAAATCCTGCACCCTCTCCCCCTCCCTGTCAATGGCTTCTATTGGGAAGAAAGGTATGTCGGTCCAATAATCTTCTGTCCCAATAATCCTAGAGAAAAGACAGGAGCAGGCTAAAGCTAGGCAGCCTGGCTCCTCCATTCCCAGAAGGGCTGCCCTCCTGTTTAGATTTCTATTTTTCCAGTCTGGACATAGGGGGGACAATGGGGGCAGGGAGTAGTGGTGAGAAGGAGGGTGCAGCCAGATTTCTATCTTCTCTGTAAAGTAATCCATTTATGAGTAGATCTCTTTTCCCACAGTAGACATGGGGTGATTCATAGTTCTTACCTAGACAGTGACTCCAACTGACACATTTCCATTTGCCTGCCAAATCAGGCCAGGAACTTAGTAAGAGAGAAACAGTACACCCAACTCCTCCAACTAGGGAGCATCCTTGTATAGGATGACTGACAATAAAAACACACACTGACCAAGAAAATGACACTTTCTTTTACCTGTCTTCCTCAATGGGAGTCTGGAAGAGGGAGTCACAGCAATAACCCCTATCTCCCTTCCCAGCCCGGTTTCCCATTACCACCTTACCTGTATACATGTACCCTCCTACGTTTACTATACCACCCTTGATTTCAGACAAAATGATGGCCTCTCTGTTTCCCAAGAAGTGGAAAAAGTACTGCCTTTGGAGTCAAAGGACTTGAGTTCAAATCCTACCTCTGTAAGTGTACTGCCTATGTGACCTTGGGCAAGTCAACCTCTCTGGGCCTCAGTTTCCTCATCTGTAAAGTGAGAGGGTTGGACCTCATGGCCTCTAACGAAGGTTCCTTCCAGCTCTAAACCTATGCTCCCATGTTACAGCCTTTCTAACCCTGTGTCTGCCATTTTGTTTCTTTGTGGAATTCCATCCCCCCACCATCCGCCCATATATCACAAGATTTTTCATTTCATGATCTCTTTCCACCTGTGTGGCTCTTTGTGTACACGTCATCAAGCCAGTTGACATTTAATAAGAGCCTATTGTGTACAGAGTTACTGCACAGTGTTGGAGAAGAACAAAGTTTATATACCATATTATTCCTTCCCTATAGGAGTTTCCACAGTAGTAGAAGAATAAGACCTGGGCACCCAAAGAGCTGTCACCCACATTATGACAATGTAAGTAATTAATGACAATGCTTTGGGTCCAGTCATTCAAAAATTCCGTATTCATCTCAGTACCCCATTATAAACCCACATCTCTCATTTTACCTTAAATCTTGGAACTTCAGAGGAGGAGGGACCTTAATGGTCATCTAGCCCAACCCATACCGACAAAGTACAAAAACAAAGGGCTATGTGGCATCTGAGGGGCAAAGATTGTTACCTATGAGAGGAATCAGGGAAGGCTTCCTGAAAGAGGAAGGATTCAGTTGAATTTTAAAGAATAGACAGAAATTCAGAGGGTGACAAAAGAGAAAAACACTGCATAGGCAAAGGCATGGACACAGGGGAGTGCAGCAAATGTTCAAGGAGCATAGAGTAGAACAATTTGGCAAGAACATGGAGTGTAAGGAAGGGAATAGTATGATATAAGATGGGAAAAATAGAACGGAACCGAACTGTGGAGGTCTTGAATGCCAGGCAAAAAAACTTAACCTTTCTTTAGAAGGCACTAGGGAACCACTGAAGATGTTTGAGCAGAGGAGGAGCATGAGTTCTCTTATTTGCACTGCTTACATGGTAGTCTCACATTATACTTATTTCTGTCCCTGTCTTATCTTCCTTATAAGAGTCATTGTGGTATAACAGAACAAGGGACTTATTGTCAGAAATACAGGGGTTCAAATCCCACCTATGACATTTATTAGTTGTGTGACCCCGGACAAGTCACTCAACCTCTTTTAGCCTCAGTTTCCTCATCTGTAAAATAACAACACCCATCTTATAGGGTTGTTGTGATTATCAAATGAGATAATGTATGTAAAGCACTTTTATATACCGTAACTCACCATAGAAGCATCAGTGATTATAATTATCCCCAGATTGTTGTTAATTATTAATTATCCCCCAATTGCTCTAGAGCAGGGACCATATCTAATAGACCTTTGTACCACTCTTCCTACCAGGCCTAGCTCAGTCTTTGCATGAAGCAGGTATAGCTAACTCTGGGCATAATGAAGTCTAGGTATGAATGAACCAGAGCAATTCAGAGAGTTTTGAGGGAAGCATATCATTGTCTCTGTGATCTTCCAGCCTGTCTGGCAGTCTTTTTCCATTCTCTAGACCTATAAAACTTCCATCAGGCCAGATTAAAGGCACCATAGCACAAGTGGTTAGTGTAGATGCTGCCTGTGATGGTATTTGACCTTATGAGATTTTTCCCTGCTTTCCCCCATTCATCACCAAAATGGGCAAATCAATAATACTTGGCTGGACAGCAGCCTCAGGAAGTGCACTCTGTCCTTGGCTGAGGATCAACATTTCATCTAGGGCATTGTTGTTGCCAGAGTAAGGATAATATATGTGCCTCGAGGACTCAGGAATCTTCTTCCTTGGGTGCACAATCTGACAGAATCTCAGAACTAGATAAGACTCCAGAGGTGATCGAGCCAATCCATACCCAATCAAGAAACCCTTCTTCAATATTCCTAACTAACATCAACTTGAAGATTATGTATTCTCTCTCTCCTGCCATAGTGCTTTTCAATTTGAGAAAGATCTAATTGTTAGGAAATTTGTCCTTAGGTTGAGGTTCAATCAGCCTCTACAGTTTCTCCCCACCACTCCAAGTTTTCTTTTCTGAGATAAAGCAGAACAATGTTAATTGTTTTTTTCAAATACAGCTTTTCAAAATTCAAAAATAGATGTCATATTCACCTGAAGTCTGCTTTCTCCATAAACAACTCCATTTTTTCCCCAGTTGACTCTTGTATGGTCTCTAGTGCCCTTGTCATTCTGATCATGACTTGCCAGATGCTCCCAAATTTATAAAAGAGCTTTCTAAAATGGGACACCCAGAACTCAGTACAATATTCCAACTGAGTTCTTGTGGTGGTGGTGGTGGTGGTTCAAGCATGTCCGACTCTCTGTGACCACATTTTAGGGTTTTCTTGGCAGAGATATTGAAGTAGTTTGTCACTTCCTTCTTCAGCTCATTTTACAGATGAGGAAACTGAGGCAAACAGGGTCACACAGCTAGTAAGTGTCTGAGACCAGATTTGAACTCACGAAGATGAGTTTTCCTGACTCCGGACCTGGCACTCTATGCACTATGGCGCCACCTAGCATCCCAACTAAGGTATTACCAGGACAGAGTATGGAAGGATTCTCACTTTCCTCATTCTGTACACCGTGCACCTATGAATTCAAGCCCAAGACTGAAATAAACTATTTGGATACCAGGCCATGCACACATGCTCTTATTGAGCTTGCAGAGGACTGAGATCCCCAGATCATTTTCAAGTGAACTGTTATCTAAACATACTTCCTCTATCTTGTACTTGTCAAGTTGATTTTAAAGCCAAGTCTAGGACTTTAAATTTATCTTCATCAGTCTTTGGATCATTGTTCTAGCCTAGTTAAGATCTTCTTTGGATCCTGGTTCTATCATCCATTCATTCAATGGGCGTATATAGAAATACCTACTGCATACCTACTGTTCTAAATATAGGGGATACAATTACAAAAACAAAAACAAAATAATACCTGCCATCAAAAAGCCTGCATTCTACTGGTGAGGAGAGGGAGAACAGTATGCTCATGAATAAGTCAATGCAAATCATTCTGGAGGAAGGTATAACAATTGAGAGGAATTAGGCGGGATTTCCCATAAGAGGTAGTGATTGAGCTGACCATTACAGGACCTAGGGATTCTAGGAGACCACATGAGATGGGAGAGCTTTCCAGGCCTGTTGCAAAGTCACAAAGAGTTGGCCATCTCTCCCAGCTTTGTGTCACCTGAAGTTTTCATTAATATGCCACTTATTCATTCAAGTCAGTGACAAAAATAATAAAAATATTAAATAGTATGTGGTCAAAGACAGATTTTTGGCATGTTCCAAGAGAGCCCTCCCTAAAGACAGCACTGATCAATTTATGGCTGTTCTGTGTTCAGTCATTCATTCATTAATTCCAAGTTCATAATCCACCATCAAGGACACAACCTTCTAATTTATCTGGAATCACAGAATTACAAAACTGTAGCCATAGAAGGTGCCTCAGCAGCCCCCTAGAAGAGCTCATACCTGAATACCCTCTATAAAATACCTGACAAGTGGTTATCTAGTCTTTGCTTGAAGACCTATGGAAGGATAGCAGGAGACTCTGTGAAAAACTTTGATGAAATTTGTATGCTATGTCTACACTATTCCTTCATCTACCAGTCTAGTAACTCTTTTAAGTGATTCTGAGTAGTTGCTCCAGTCATTGAATGTATGAAAAAATGACACTGTGACTTTGAAAACATTCTTGCTTTGGAGCAAAAAAAAAAAATGCCTGGAGGACTTTGGACATTCCAGAAGCCTTTTATACATAGGTTCCTCTGTATGTCTTGGTAGGAAACAATGCCTGATTCCTTTCATTGTTATGTTCTTTCTTTTCTCAAAGTGATCATGTCTATATTTTTCTATTTATGTCTTCCTTTATGTATGTGATCTCCAAGAGAATGTAACTTCACTGAAGGCAGGGAATTTTTTTTTTAGCATTGTGCCTTATACTTAGGGGGCAGTTGCTAAATGCTTGTTGGATTGAGTTTAATTGGATTGGATTAGAAAAGGGGTTCATAACCTACAATCCATCAACTTATTTAGATAGATAGGTAGATAGATGGCAGATAAACAAATTCAATATAATTGATTTTCTTGGTTATCCTGTGGATTTCATTTTATGCATTTAAAAACATTATTCTGAGGAGTCCAAAGTCTTCACCAGATTGCCAAAGGGTTCATAATTTTTTTTAAAGAGGTTAAGAACCCTTGGATTAGAGAAATTTAAATGATGTATATAAATATATATAAATCAGGACATACATCAATGAATTGGTTCTGAAGTCATCTTCTGGTTAGAATTTGGGTATTGAGTCTTTTTTCTTTATTTTCTGAGATAAAGCAGCCTGGACATGTTGGGGAGTCCATAGAAATAAGCTCCTGGAGAGGGAGGTCCAGGTGCGAGGGTCATGGCTGCAGTTTCAGGTTGCCACTATGGTTCTTACAAAAGTTCAGTTTCTCACAAAGTTAGATACCATGAGCCAGGGATGCTGGCATCCACCCAGAGTGATAACTCAATAACATTCAGTCATTGGCAGTGAAAGGCTAAAGCTATTTTTTACAACACAAAATGCCTAAATAAACAAGGATTAAATAGATCCAAGGGGAGTTGAAATACTGAAAGAGGAGTTAATTGAATCCCACCCATTGGTTGATGTGTTTTTTGGGTGAATAATCTTTCCCTTTTCCAATAACCATTTATCCTTTCTGCTGGGACTTTTCTGGAGTCTTGAAAAGACAATCCTGACTCTAAGTCTAAGCAGAAAGCAATAATACTTTGATACTCATCTCCTAGAGTCTTCTAGCAAAATAATTATATTTTGCCCCAGAAGTAATTGGGAATCATATTCATTCATTATGTTATGTGTATATATTTTATTTGCATCTCTCTCTCTTTCTTTCTCTCTTCCTCTCTCTGTCTCTCTGTCTCCCTTTCTCTGTCATCTGTCTCTTGCCCCTCTCTTGCCTCTAACCCCCCCCTTTCTCTCTCTCTCTCTCTCTCTCCCCTCTCTCTCTCTGTCTCTTGCCTCTCTGTCTCTGTCTCTGTCTCTCTGTCTCCCTTTCTCTCTCTCTTTTCTCTCTGTCTCTGTGTCTCTGTCTCTGTCTGTCTCTGTCTCTCTCCCTCTCTTTGTTTCTGTCTCTCTATCTCTGTCTCTCTCTGTCTCTGTTTCTGTCTCCCCTCTCTCCCCTACCTCTGGGAAAGACACTTAACTTAGTGTTTTGAGTAACTCTAAGACTACAAGTTACAGAAAATCTGCTTAGCTGAGTTAGTAGAAGTTTCTCCATTCAGTAATTTCCTTATGGCGATGAAATCACTGGTCCAGCCCCTATTCTGTCTTATACATTTATTGAGCCTTTCCCTCACTAATCTAATATTTCATCATGATTTAGGTTGTCCCTGGGGGCCTGGAAACTATGCCACAGAGACGTAAATGGGGATAAGATCTTCTGAGCTAGAAGAACTTACAGTATATGTCCCTACTCAATAAACTTCAGTGGCTCCCTATACCTCTATGATAGAATACCAACTTCTTTGCTTGGCATTTAAAGCCTGGCATTATTATACATTACTCTCCCCTAATACAATCTAGAGTCTAGTCAAATTAACCTCACTGTCCCTCACATGTGACAGTACTCCCATTTCTATGCCTCTGACCTGTGTGTTCCTTATGCCTAGAATGCTCTCCCTCATCACCTGTAGCTCTTGGAATTCCTAGCTTGTTTCAGAGGTCAGCTTAGGTGACATCTCCAATTTGAGGCC
>NW_020954907.1:246581-246959 GCF_900497805.2 Vombatus ursinus | reverse complement strand
TTCCTTCCTTCCTTCCTTCCTTCCTTCCTTTCTTTCTTTCTTTCTTTCTTTCTTTCTTGTTATTTGCTTTTAATTTCAATTTATTATTTAGTTTTGCATTCTTTTCTTTTTAAATTTTGAGTTCCAGGTTCTCTCCCTCCCTCCCACCCTTATATCACCCACCAAGAAGGCAAACAATATATCAATTATACATATGAAATCATGCAAAACATTTCCATATTAGCCATATCACAAAAAAGTGAGAAAATTATAGTTCAGTTTGCATTTAAAGTTCGCCAGCTCTCTCTCTCTCTCTCTCTCCCTCTGTCTCTCTCTCCCTCTGTCTCTCTCTCTCTCTTTCTCTTTCTCTCTCTCTTTCTTTCTCTTTCTCACTTTCTT
>NW_020954907.1:246424-246489 GCF_900497805.2 Vombatus ursinus | reverse complement strand
TCTCTCTCTCTCTCTCTCTCTCTCTCTCTCTCACTCTCTCTCTCATTCTCTGGAGGTGAGTAGCA
>NW_020954907.1:232640-246376 GCF_900497805.2 Vombatus ursinus | reverse complement strand
TTCATCATGAGTTCTTTGGAATTGTCTTGGATCATTGTATTGATCAGAGTAGCCAAGTCTTCAATAGCTGCTCATCATTACATCATTGCAGTTACCATGCACAATGATCTCCCGGTTCTTCTCACTTCACTTTGCATCAGTTCATAGAAATCTTGGCATGTTTTTTTTTTTCTGAAACCACCTCCCTTGTCATTGCTTATAGCACAACAGTACTCCATCACAACCATATGCCACAACTTGTTCAGTCATTCCCCAGTTGATGAGCCGTACCTTGATCTCTAATTCTTTGCCACCACAAAAAGAGCTGCTATAAATATTTTTGTACATATAGTTAATTTTCCTTTTCCTTTGTTTTTTGGGGTACATACCTGGTAGTGATATTGCTGGTTCAAAGGGTATGCTCAGTTTTTTAGCCCTTTGGGGATAGTTCCAGATTGTTCTCCAGAATAGTTGGACCAGTTCACTACTCTACCAATAGCTCATTAGTGTACCTATTTTCCCCCACATCCCCCCCAAAACTTATCATTTCTGATAGATGTGAGGTGGTAACCCTGAGACCTTCTCTGATGCTCCTCAACTGATAGCACACGTCCTAATTAACTTGTATTTATTTTGTAGATATTTCATACACAGTAATCACATATATGTTGTGTCCCCTGAACAATCTAACCTCCCTGACAGAAGAGACTTTCATTTTTTTGTATTTGTATTCCCAGCACCCAGCATAATGCCAGGCACTGGTACAGTAAGTTCTTAATAAATACTTGTTGGTTGATTAATGTATGGTGATAACTTTTATTCTACCATCTAATTGGATTTCCTAGATTGAACAAACCTAGTTGAATTTAGAGAGGCTCAGCCTTAGAAGCAGATGGATCCTTTTGGGCATCAGCAAACTCAGGTAAGCTTCCTTCTCTATTAGGGAAAGGAAGGAAAGGGGAATAAGCATTTATTGAGCACCTACTATGTGCCAGACACTGTGCTAAGTACTTTACAAATATTATCTTGTTTGATCCTCACAACAACCTGGGAGGTAGGTGCTATTATTATTCCCATTTTACAGATAAAGAAACTAATCAGGTTAAGTGACTCACCTAGGATCACACATACAGTAAGTGTCTGAGGCTGAATTTAAACTCAGGTCTTCCTGATTCCTGGCCCAGAGCTCTATACACTGTGCCATCTAGCTGCCTACTGGTGGAGGAAATACTCATATTGATGAAATCATTGGTCTGGATTCCAGACTCTGGAAGTTTTGGAATACTGAATGACTATTATGTACAAGGGGGCTGTGTTAGCTGTCCACTAGAGGCAATTGGTTCCACCTGTTCTGGCTTGTTCAGGTGATGCCCTACTGTTGCTAGGCAGCCTTGATTACTTTCTAAGGAATAAAAGAGCAGAAGAAGAAGGAAGTAGTGCCTTTTAGGATGAGTACTTAGTGAGTAGGGTAATCTCACTCTTTTGAACTGTGCACTGAATGGCAAAGCAAGAAGAAGTAGCATTTTGTTTTTTTAGTCAATTGGGGTTAAGTGACTTGCCCAGGGTCACACAGCTAGTAAGTGTCAAGTGCTTGGTCTGAGGTCGGATTTAAACTCAGGTTCAGTGCTGTATCCACTAGCCACCTAACTGCCCCAAGAAGAAGTAGTTTTAAGCTGTTGAGTTCAGGATTAGGCATGAATAAAGATTTATGGACAGGCTTCATTGAGACTAAAATGACTTCTTGAGAAAGGTTTGACCTTAGGCAAGAAACTAGAGCTGATGGTTGTGGTGGTTGTGGTGGTGAAGGGGGAGGAAATAAGTTGGCATATATGATCTTTCCAGATTGACTCAACCTCCCACCCTAAAAGTCCTACAAGGACTTTCTGTTCCCTGTACATAATATTCTGTCTCCCATCTGGTACCTCCCTGGGAAATTACCTTCCATTTATTTATATAATTTGTGTACATGTTTTCCCTGATCAGCTGTTAGGGTTAGGGTCCACTTTGCATCTGCTGCTCTGCCTGGTTTTAGCTCCATGGAATAAGATACCCTTCCCAGAATAAGTGCAACACTTCTAATCTCATCACCATGCTATTAACTCAAGTGTTGATTGACATCACCTCCCTCGTGTCTCCTCTCCCCTCTCACTGAAGGATTGGAGGACGGAGTAACAAACTCTTCTCAATGTCTTTCTTTATAGAAGGAAGAAACTGGACTCTCGTCTCACTCCACTTTGCATCTACTACGCTGCTGAGTTTCAGCACCACAGAACAAGCTGTCTCTGGTGCTCGGTACCCATTCCTATCCCTTCCCATAGATTGTAAGCTACCTGAGGGCAGGGACTTTTTCTTTATATTAATTGTATCCCCAGTGCTTAGCACAGTGCCTGGTCCATAGTAAGTGCTTAATAAATATTTATTAGATTGGATTAGATTAGAACTGACAGCTCCAATTGTAGCTACAAGCTCTTTCAGCTTTTTCCTTGTGTCCTCAGGGACTAGCATGGTGCCTGGAATACAGGAGGTACTTAATACATGCTTGTTTATTGACTGGTCACTTCAGGCAAATCACTTCACCTTTTGGTCTTCCTGATCTGTCAAATGAAAAGATTGGTATTAAAATCTCTAAGGTCCCTGTCAACTTGAAAATGACTGGGGAAGTCTGATTCATGAGTAAGCTTCTCCAATTAAGGGATCGAACTATCAGCAATGCAAACCTAAAGTCTCTAATTCAAATCGGATTCTAAATTACACATCAGGGCTAGAAGAGTTAGTCAAAGTTCCTCTTTTGTAGATTAAAAAAAAAAACCAAAAACCCAGAGCTAAAGTAGCTTGCTTCTAGAGTAAATATATACTCCTCGGTTTGGCATTTGTAGCCTTTTGCAATCTGACTCAAGCCTACTTTTTCAAACATTTCTCATTACTCCCTTTCCCATACTTTGTGTTCCAGCCAAACTGTTTTATTTGGAGTTTCCCAAGCCCAGGATTCCTTTTTCCTCCTCTACGCCTTTGCATAGGCTGTGCCCTCATGTCTGGAATGCACTCTCTTCTCACCTCTATCTCTTCAAAAGGTGCAACTGTTAACATGTTGTTTCTCTTAGTAGAATGTAAGCTCCCTGAGGATAGGAACTTTTTTGTTTTTGTGTTCATTCCCAGTGCCCAGTGCAGTGGCCTGAACATAGCAGGTGCTTTTAAAATGCTTGTTGAATTGAATTCCCAAGTAGCAGGGAACTTACTGGCATTTAAGTTCTGCCTCTCCCATTCAGGCGAGTAAAGAGGGGAGATGATTAACATCTAGGCTGTCAGGGTCAGGAAAACAAGGCAAGCTCTGGGAGTCCTAGGTTAAAAGCTGAAGGACACTCCCAACTGAATAAAGGTAACAAGTTACCATAACCTTGGGAGAGTTGTCCTGATCCTTTCTTTCTAATTACTTGACTTCCTGTCTTGCAAATAAATTACTTTTTAAAAGTTATTATTTATTTAATTTAAAATTTTTGGAATAAAACAAGCACTTCCATAACACAGTATAATGAAAAAGTTGATTGCACATGAAATTGCAAATCGATTATGTACAACTTGCTATTCTTTTAAAATATATAATAAAGTTATCATGTAAATTTCTTTTTTTTCCCTTTTTCCCCCTCACCACTGCCCTAGAGATGGCTACTATTAGACACAAATATGTATATATAGTATGTGTGTGTGTGTATATATATGTATGTTTGTAAAATCATTTTATACATCTTTTTATCAGTTCTTTCTCTGGATGTAGATGCCCTTTGTAGTTAATTTAGGTCTTTGTAATAATCAAATTGACTTATCTCTCAAAGTTGGTCTTAAAACAATATTACTGTTACTGTATACAATGTTCTCTTGGTTCTGCTCATTTCTCATCTGGCCCTCTAGAATTATTTCGGGTGACCTACTTCCTACTTCTTCATTATAAATGAACCCTAACTGCTGTTTTCCCCCTCAACCCATCAGCTGCTACCCAGCCTCAGTTGCTGATCATCAGCAACACAATGGAAGATTCTTGTTAGCCCCAAGGGAGACCAGGCTAGACTAGACAGGTTCAAGTTCAGTCAGTATTTAGGATAAAGATCATTTTCATCCAAGCCCAAGGTTTTGCTTAGGGTAAATAAATAAATAAATAAATAAATAAAATTCTCCTTCTTTATATTTTGAGATACCTCAGAATCCATGAAGTTGTTAAGAACTGGACTCTCGATCCCCAGTATGTGTTAAATATTCTTAGGGAGAAGTCTTTCTGGAGCCATTGTCTCTTAGTGAGAAGGCAGCAGCAGTATTACCAATGGGACCTTCTAAGTTGGATACACACAATCTAGAACCATTCCATTATTTCAAAGTAACAAGAAATGAAAATAGACTCTCCTAGAACATTTGCTATCCAAAGAATTCTGGCGTTTCCCATTCTATACCAGGCAAACTGCAGAATGAAAGCCAGGAAATTCCTTTGTACAATTAGATGGGATATTGAAACAGTAATGCCATCAATAGCTCCTGGGGAGGGACTTATACATAGGTATTTCAGAATTTTTGTCAGAGAAATACTCATTCCAACATAGTAGAGGTATATGCAGAGCAACCCAATTAGAATAAGACGTTTAAAGTCCCTTGGTTTTGATAATGTTTCCTGATAATAATCGTGGTGTCTTTCCTTAAACAATAGCCTCAGCAGCATCAGTAACAACAATAACAAAGGCTAGCCTACCTATCTAACTCGCTCTCTACTCTGTGACAAATAAGCATTTCAGGAATAGTGGCATCAGAGGCCCAGGGAACTAAAACCCAGAGAGGAGAAGTCACTAATTCAAGGCCACACAATTTAAAGCTAGAAGTGAGGAAGCAACTCAGATGCTAAAATTCTAGCTTAGCATATGGCTGACTTAGGGTGTCCCAAAAGTCTTAGTGCAGTTGTAATAATTTGAAACTGCACTAAGACTTTTGGGACATCCTGTCTATCTCTGCACAAATCTGGCTTCTCTCACATTCTGCTCTGGAATCTGGAGTCTCCAAAGCTCACCTGTGTCCCTTTATACATGGTATAGGATGCCTAGTTTGTAAGAATGCCATGTGAAGGGCTTTCACTGTCATGTCTCCTGCTACCATTAGAAACCACAATCTCAGGCTACAGCCCTTTTCCCTAATTTCCTCAGTAGATCTCAGTAGCAGCAGTACAGCAAGACTTTCCAATGAATGTATTACAACTGAAAGCTAACAGTACAACAGCAGTACAGCAAGACTTTCCAGTGAATGAATGAATAAACTAATGAACACAAAAAGCATGTAGTTAGCACTCACTATGTCCTAAGTGCTATGCTAAGTGATGGAGTTACAAACACAAAAGTGAGACAGTCCCCGGAGCTTACATTCTAATGGAGAAAACATTTTACTAGAGGGGTAGCCAGGGAAGACAGTTATAGTTTGGGAAGCCACAAAAAATGCTTACATGTCAAAGATCACTTAGTTCAAGATTCCAATTAGGCTTGGTAAATCAAAGCACAATTACTAAAAAGGTTTTTTAAAAAGACTCTTATGGGGGAAGCTTTTCAATATAAATTCCAATTCAGTCCTTGTTCAGTCACGTTTTCAGGCATGTGCTACTCTTCATGACCCCATTTGGGGTTTTCTTGGCAAAGAGACTGGAGTGATTCATCATTTCCTTCTCCAGCTCATTTTACAGATGAGGAAACTGAGGCAAAAAAGGTTAAGGGACTTGCCCATGGTCACACAGCTGAGGTTGGATTTGAACTCAGGAAGAAGAGTCTTCCTAACTCCAGGCCTGGCACTCTATCCACTATGCCATCTAGCTATCCACACAAATTTCATACAGGCATGCAAATTACACTATCAGAGCATTACCAATCTCATTTGGATTAGGAGAAAAATTGTATTTCAAGACTTTCTGGGCTCTGGATCTTCTCAACTAAGTCCAATTCCTTTCTTGGCCCCAAATCTTCTTTCTGGCTCTCAGAGTCTGAATTCCCTCTTTGGATCTATTCTGTTTTCCCATTATTTCAATCTTTACAAAAAGCAATATGACCACTGCCTCACCTCCAAGGCTGCCCTTTTTCTTATTGTTCAG
The DNA here is from genome assembly GCF_900497805.2 of Vombatus ursinus. Classification (NCBI taxonomy): domain Eukaryota; kingdom Metazoa; phylum Chordata; class Mammalia; order Diprotodontia; family Vombatidae; genus Vombatus; species Vombatus ursinus. The sequence continues at coordinate 240,291 of NW_020954907.1, read as the reverse complement.
TTGCGCAAATAAGTGAAAGATGTTTTTTCTTACCTACCTCCATGACACAAATGCCGATACTTTCCTTTACATGAAATATTTCAGGGTTGACATCTGTCTACTAAATACCCAAGGACGACCATATATAATGGAAAGATTTTCATTCTTCATTTACTCATTCATTGAGCATCTTTTATGTGAAAGGCACTGTCCTAGGTGCTGCTAGAAATATAAAACCTGTTCATAATTCATAACATTTAGAGCTAGAGGGACCAAAAAGGAGATCTAGTCTACCCACTTTCCCAAGGTTAGAGAAACCAAGTCCCAAGAGAGAGTGAAGAACTGCTCAAAGATTATATAAACAGAGCCAGAAATTGAAACCAGGTCTTCTAATCCAAGATCTATTGTTCTTCCTACCACATCATAAATCCCCTGCCTTCAGCCCAACATAAATAAAAAGAACAGGCAGAATTGTATAATTTCTATAGAAGGAGCACTGACTTTGGAGTCAGAGGCCCTGTGTTCACATCTCACCTCTTTTTGTTATTTGGGTGATTTTTGTACAAGTAATTTCCCTTCTCTTGACTTTAATTTCCTCATCTATAAAATTAAGGGTTTTTGACTAGGTGGTCTCTAAGTTTCTTTCCAGACCTACATCTATGATCTTATGGTTACTTAATAACAGCAAAAGTCCTACTTTGTTTTCTCGAAGCTTGCCTCACCCTACTTCCCACTTTCAGAGATACCCTAAAGGGTTTATGTTTTATCTCAGTTTTGCTACTGTTCCTGAGAATGGAAAATCAAGACTTTCTCTGCCATTTCCTCCAGTCATCTGGGGAAGAGTGTATGAATTAGAGTCAGTGGCTTATCCACCCACTAACCTTGCAACCTTCCGTTGCTTTATAGCAATAGCAAAATACTCCCTTAAACCTTTCTGGAAAGTCACGGTATACTGGGACTTCTGAGGGAGGGACCGGAGACTTCTTGATGGTAAAGTATATCTCCTTCCTATCAACAAAGAGGTGATGGACAATAAGTGAAGAATGGAGCTCACATTTTTAGACATGGTCAATGGGTTAATTTATTTTGTTTGGCTGTTTATTGTAAATGAGGGTTCTGTTGGGTGAGTCTAAAAAGTGATGGTGATATAAATAAAGAAAAAAGCATCAATAAAACTTTAAAAAGTTAGGATCACAAACAAAAATAAACTTACAGCTAAAACATGAGGAGTTAGATATGCAGTATCGCTTGGGTGGGTATGTACTGAGAAGAATTCTGCTCTCTCTTACTTCTAGCTCCAAGATAAATGTTCTTCTGGAAGAGGAAGATACTTCAGGAAATAAAACATTTGGAGTTGAGATTTCTGATAGCTAAGATTCTGACCTAGTTGTTTTAGACAAGAGAAGCATAAATAACCCACCAGCCATGCCAGAGTGACATAAATAATATGACGGGCTTGATGGAAAATCAAAAACAACAGCATTATTGTCAGGGTGTCTGTGTCCTGATCCTGCCATCAAGGCCATCATCAAAACTATTTATCTTCTGTCTCTTTGATAGAATGGGGTTTTTGTGCTGGTCCAGATTCTGAAGCAGACTTACACCTTTCTCAGAATAAATAGGTATATTTTATCTATCCCCATGATATTGAAGGCTGTGGACAATCTAATTAGTCTTGTGTTTAACTTCCTGTAATTGAAAGACAACCCATCTCTTTCTGCACTAGTCAGGGTGGGATCCAATACTTAATTACTAGATAGTAAAAGGAATGGGGAGTTGTTTAGTAAAAGGGGATTCTCCTTCAGATTTGAGAGGAAGGGATAAAGCTTAGGGCAAAGAACTTTCCCTCTTCTGAGAGATAGAAATTGTAGAATGAGCCCTCAGGCCTCTAGGAACAGCAAATGTCAATGGCCTGGGACTTTGGACCAAAATGCTGTTTCCTGAAATAAAAGCCTTTGTCATTTCTCTTTAGGATGGGATATACAAAAAAGTATGAGAAATGTCCTAAAAGTTTCCCAGCAATGACCTTTATATAGAAGAAAAAGAACTCGAACTTCAATGTGGTACTCTAGGGTTAACTTGCTTAGGAAGCTTAATGCCAAGTAGTTATGGGCTGTGTCAATTTCATGGGAGTTTGGGAGGTAGATCCCAGGAAAACATTGACATTTGAGCCAGAAGCCTGCCTCTGTCTCTCTCTCTATCTCACTAAGAAGTTCTTTCTTCCCTTATTTGGTAAGGCAACTTTATTCACCCACTCACTTCAATAACCATTCAGAATCACATGTTAAATTAGAAGGCAACCTGCTAATGCCAACAGGAGGTACAGTGTATTATATTAGAAGGGACATTGGACTTAAAATCCAGAGAGACAGGGTTTGAATCCAGGCTCCAACAATTATTGTGGTCCTAAGGTAAGTCACTTACCTTTCTAAACCTCAGTTTCTTGAGCTATAAAATAAGAACAATAATACTTGCATTATTCATGTCAAAGGATTGTCGTGGGGAGAGAAGCTTATCAATGTCAGCTTTTATAATGAAGGTCCCAGGGAGATTGTCCAACCTGGCCATCATTCCCACTCCATGATCATCACAGGGGGCAGCTAGATGGCTCAGTAGGAAGAGTGCATACATGGAGTCAGGAAGACCTGAGTTTGAATCCTATCACAGACATTTACCAGCTCTGTGACCTAGGAAAGTCACCTAACCTCTCTGTGGCTGTTTTCTCATCTATAAAATGGGGATAATAATAGTACTTACCTCACAGGGCTGTTGTGAGGATAAAGTGAGTTAACATATATAAAGTGCTTAGCAACCTTAACTTTAGAGCATAACATAAATGATGATAATTATATGATACCTTACTAAAATGACTTTGATGTCCCACAGTGTATGGGACTGGCAAAGATTTAAGACAGAATGGGCACTAGGAGTAGCCAAGATAACCCTGGGTTACAGCCCAGAGTGGGGCACACAAGAGAAAGCCTTTGAGAGGATTTTTCAAAGTCCATGCATTTTTCAGACCAGAAAACTCCACTGTCCATGACCTGGAAGTATTTCTTTTGTATTAAGTTAAGTCACATGTTACAATGCTGTCTTAGCACCTGTAGAAAGCCTTTTCTAAATCCTTTTCATTCTGTTGATTGTTTCCAATTTATCCTGTATGTGGCTTGTTCATATATGCAGTTGTTTACAAGTTGTCTCCTTAGACTGGGCGCTCCTTGAGGCAGGGACTATCTTTTGTCTTTTTTTTTTTTTTTGTATCTCCAGAACTTAGCACAGTGCTTGGCACATGGTAGGCACTTAATAAATGCTTATTGACTGAATACCATTCCACTTACATAGTGAAGACTATATCTTTACCCCTCCTCTGTGTGGAGGGAAACATAGGGATTCCATTTTTATAGGATAATAAGGAAGTAGTAGTAGTAGTAGTAGTAGTAGTAGTAGTTAGTAGTAGCTAGCATTTCTATAATACATTAATATTTGCAAAACACTTTCCAAATATCTCATTTTGTTCTCATAATAACCCCGGAAGGTAGATGTTACCATTATCTCATTTTATAGGTGAGGAAACTGAGGCAAATGGAAGTTTAATGATTTACACAAGGTCTAGAACGAGAAAAGACCTTAAAAGCCATTTAGTCCAACTTCTTTCTCTTATAGATCAGGAAATGGAAGTCCAGAGAAGTGAAAGGATGCCCCAATCCCCATGGGTGGTGTCAGAAGTGGGATTTGAACCCAAGACCCCTGAATCCAGGAATAGTGCTCTTTGGGCGCACACACACACACACACACACACACACACACACACACACACAAATGCCTTGGTCTGGCTCTGGGCTGAGGAGGTGATTTCTTTGAAGGTTCAATGTTAATGCTCCATTCTCTGACTTCCTATACTATCTCCATCTTGAAACATACCCTCTAGCACAATTAGCTTTTATGTCTCTTCTCTTCATCTCCAATGGTTTAATGAATATCAGCCTTATCTTCTCAACCTGAGAGGATTCTAGTGGGGCAGAGCCAGTGTCTTAGACAGATCTTCTGTTGTAGTCACCCAAAGTATCTAGAACACAGCATCTGATACCATTGTTTTCATTGTTTATCTTTACACCTTGGGCAAATCACTCACTGTCTCTGGACACCCCTTCCTCTGCTCATGTGCCACCTCCTATGGGAAGCATTTCTGGTCCCATTACTTGTCAGTGCTTTCTCCTTCTTATGTATGATGGTATCTATTTATAAGTACAATCTCCCTAATAGAATGTAAGCTGTGTAAGGGCAGGAACTGCTTTTATCTTTCCTTTGTATTCCCAGCATCTAGCACATCAGGTGCTTAATAAAATTCTTGTTAGATTGGATTGGATTAGACTGGATTGGATCAGAAAGAGCAAAACAAGGATTCCAACCCAAGTCTTGTGATCCCCAAACCAAGGATCTTTCCATGTCATGCCATTATAGCAAAACATTAATACATCACTGATTGTTGCATGTTTTAAATCACTCACTAGTGAATATTTGAAGAGGAATTTGTTTTATGCATTGACCACTAAAGGATAGGAAATAATTATGTTTAATAATGAAACACTCACCTTCTACAGGAAGCCTAAGAAGCAGGCTTCCCTCTATTAATTATCTCTCATTTTTCATGTCTTTAGCTTGTTTGTACATAATTGTTCGCGTGTTGTCTCCCTCATTAGACTGTGTTTCCAAAGAGCAGGGACTGTCTTTTGCCTTTCTTTGTATCCCCACTGCTTTAGCACAGTACCTGGCACATAGTAGGCACTTACTAAATGCTCATTGACTGACTGATATATTTCACTCATTCAATGAGGATTGTATTACCACTCTCCATCCCTTTCTTTATAGCATTAGAGAAAAGGGAGCAATTTGGGACACTGTGGAAGCTGGAGTCTGGTTCCATGATTGGTGTCAGACTGATTTCACACCTCCAGGTAGACATATGATTATCTGATTCTGGTCAAGGTCGTCAGGCAAACCATTTATTTCAGAGTTAGCCAAGGAGGTCAGTCTACTCAGAATAGCAAGAAGAGTAAAGGAATCACTGGCTGGTACAGACCAATACAATTGAGGGTCTGGTAATAATGGCTGGTTGGTTGATTATTGTCCTCCATTCTCAAAGAGGACCAAAATGATATCATCATGCTAGAGTCAAGTTACAGTGTGCCCGACTGTGGCTGATCAGATCAATACCAGCTCAGAATGTTCTATCATGGGTTGGGCACAAATAGACCCTGTGAACATTGGGGGTGGATTCTCTAAATTTGTGCATTTTGCATTTCTTTTGAGCTATTTCAATTCTGCTTTGCTCATAGAGCATGGCACCTTCTCTGATGAGGGCATCCCATGCTGGGCAGTCCTGTGCTAGTGTCTCCCATGTCACACAATCAATTCCAAAGTTTCTAATTGGTCCTCTTTGCAAACAAAGGGTAAAGAACAAGAAGGTACTTTAAAAAAAAACTGAATTTGGAATTTCTTCATTGCAGGGAGTTTCTGGTTAGGAAACTCCCTGCCCCAGCCAATCAGATATTAAACATTTATTAAGTGTCAAATGCATACCAAGGCGGGTTAGCTCTTTTCTGTTACCTGTAATCTTAGAGAGAATTGACTGGGGACATGGGAGAGGTTCAATGTCTTGTCCAGGGTCATTAAGAAAGTGAGTAGCAGAGGCTGCATCTGAACCCAGTTCCTCCTGTCCCCAAAGCAAGCTCTCTATCCACTGATTCCATTGTGACTCCTGTCCATTACACAGGCAATAATGGTGCATAGGGAAGTTCCCTATCTTATTTACCTTTTGACATTCCCACAGTCCATTGTCCAGTGCCCTCATGCTGCCCCATCTGTCCAAGGTACCCTGTTTTAGCAAACTGAGAGTCTTTGATCTATACCCAGTGCCTAGGACCTTCCCTCTTTTATGCCTGTCCCTTCAAAACATACCTGTTTTGTTCTAAGGGCATTACAATGAATTAGAACGAATGCCAGACTCCAGCTAGGCAGAAGACTTATGTTCTAAGTCTCTCTTCTTCCACTAAAGCTGTGTAACTTTAAGCAAGTCACAGCTTATTTTGGCCTGAGTTTTATAAAATGCTGAGATTGGGCTAAGCAGTCTCCAAGAGTCCTTCTAGCTGTAACATTCCAATGAAAGTCAGGCAGTAAGGTGTAGTGGAAAGATCACTGGTCATTGGGTCAGAAGACCTGAATTATAATGCTGGCTCTAGCATTCACTGAACGTGGGGCTCTGGACAAGTCACAGAATCGTAGAAGCTTAGTGTTTGAAGGGGCAGAAGAAACTGCCAAGTTCAGCTTAAACCTGAACAAGATCCTTTCTGTAACATCCTCGGAAATGGGTTATCCTGCTTCTGCTAGAAGATGCTCTCTGGGAGTGGGGGTGGAGGTGGTCTTGTACTTCCCAAGATAACCCATTCCACTCTTGGACAGCAAAAACTTCTAGGAACTACCCCATTACTTCAAACTTAAATCTGTCCCTCTGTTACTTTTACTCATTGATTCTAGCTCTACCTAACAGAACCAAGTAGAAAAATTCCCATCCGTCTTCTGTCAGAGTGAAGGGCCAAGATCAGGAGGGGATTTTTAAAAAGTGTTTTGATTTGTTTTGTCAAGGACAAGAGGCAGGCTCCAGAAGCAGCCTTTGCCAAGATAGAACTAGAATAGAAAGTAACCCCTGGTTTTATGAGTAATAATACCCTCATCAGCAGTTCCAGGGACCACTAGCTCTGCTCTGTGCTAGGGATCCCAAGGAAGGAGAAAGGGATCCAGTTGTCTGGGCTAGGACTTATGCACACTAAAGTTAACTCCTCTCATTGAGCATTGGTTTCTTTATCTACAAAATGGAGATGATAATTCTTGTTCTGCCAACCTCATGAGGTTGTGAATAAAAACCCTTTGTAAACTTTAAAGCACTATAGAAATGTAAGTTATCCTAGGAAATACATTGACGATCTCTGAATGTAAAGGAACAAAGGGTGAGGAGGTGTTGGCTAGAGGGGCAGGAGCAGAGGAGAGGAAGAATCCGTGGGGCTTCTTAAGCAAGCATTGGCAAATCCAGTTACAGATGCTGTTCTTTATCACTGCTCCTCTCCCCGTTAGTGATGGGGATCATCAATCAATGGTGGGGGCTGTTTCTACATAGTGGTAACATGTCTGTATAAAGTAACATCTCTGCATGAATCGGAGAGCCCCAGAAGGTCCCATACAGAAGAAACCCTCACTATACAAGCAATGTACAGATATTGGCTGAGGACTGATCACTTACCTAACATCATGGGGATATCACAAGGATAGGAGTTGGGATGAGGATATAGAAGAAAAAATGTTGTTTTTCTCAAGGTTTCTACAAAATAACAAGATGCTAACACAAGAAACAACCAGAGAATAATTTAATCTCTCACATAATAAGTACTATGGAAGATTATAAAAAGGGTGTAGAAGAGGGATAATCAGGAAATAGTTGAAGGTTCCTGATTCCGTGACTATAGACTCCACAATTTGGACTATATTCCAAGCAGCAGGGTGAGTACACACACACATGTGCATGTGCATGCACACGCGTGCACACACACACACACACCACCGGGAAATAAAGGATCTCCTCAACCAGCAGTAAATGTTCTTTTCCATTGGACTTGAAGAG
>NW_020954907.1:213509-232610 GCF_900497805.2 Vombatus ursinus | reverse complement strand
AGGAAGGAAGGAAGGAAGGAAGGAAGGAAGGAAGGAAGGAAAGAAAGAAGGAAAGAAGGAATAGAAAAAGAAAAAAGGAAGGGGAAGCATTTATTAAGCATCTTCTATGCATCAGGTAGTGTGCTAAACACTTTATAAACATTATCTCATTTGATGCTTACAACCCAGGAAGATAGAAGCTATTATTATCCCCATTTTTGCAGCTGAGAAAACTGAAACAGAGATTAAGAGGCTTGCCCAGGATCACAGAACTAGAAATGTCTGAGGTCAGATTTGAACTCAGGCCTTCCTGACTCCTCCATTGGACAGTAAAGGCTCTCTTCCATAGGGCAATAAAACAGTTTTCCCATTAGGCAATGAAATTGCCCTCCCATTGGGAAGTAAAGTCTCTTCCCATGGAGGGATAAAGGCTCTTCCCCAAACTGAGCAGCAAAGGCTGGCCCCAGATTGAGTCATAAAAGTTCTCTTCTGTAGTATCTAGACTTCCTGCTCAGGTGGCCCAGAGTATTTTTGTTTTTGAAGGAGAAGGCTGGAGGAGAAGACCTCTGAGGTTAATTTCCTGCTCAAAGCATATGATCTTATCGTTAACTCTAATAGAAAGAAATAGTAGAGTGTTGTAGTGCAAAGGGCAATGAATTTGGAGTTTCAGGAGTTAGGTTCAGATCCTGGCTGGCATGCAGACCTGCATGATCTTGGACACATAATTAACTTCTCTGGGCCTCAGTTTCCTCATCCGTAACTGAACTAAATGAACTCCAAGGTCCCTTCTAGCTCTGATCTAAGAGCCTATGATTCTATGTAAGTTTCTTAAATCACCTTATCTCTTCGATTTCAGTGACCTAATCTGAAATACTCTCCAACTTGGATGCACTAGATCAGATGACATTTTTCAGTGTCATATCAAAAGATAGAATGATAGCTAAAAACCCAGTGAAGATACCTGCTACGTGTAGGTAATATCTGAGAGTTTGGAGTAATGCAGGTCACCCTGCCCTTAACACACAGACACAGTCACGCACACACACACACACACACACATTTACCAGCATGTATATTCTCTTATACATACCTACCCACATAGCTTCGTAAACTTGGACTATCTGGGTATAATGAAAAGAATGATAGACTTGAAGTTAGGATCCTCTTCTGTCACTATCTGCATACCCATGGGCAAACCACTCCAACCCTTTGAGCCTCAGCTTCCTCAACTATAAAAGTAAGATTAACAATATGTTCAATAATGACCCCAAATTTGTGCCTCAGTTTACTCATCTGTAAATATCACAGGGTTGTTGCGAGCAAAGTGCTTGCTGGAGCATTAAGGTTGACAAACTGTAAGGTACTCTGTAAAGCCCTGTAAATTTCATCCCAAGATCTCAGAACATATTTCATTACTGAAGTCTCATAATTGCATTGTGTAACTGAGATGATCTCTCTGTTTTACAAGATAGAAAACCAAAGACAAAGAACTGAGAAGCTGATCCAGCATTCTTGAAAACAAACATAAGGTCTGACTTCTTGGGAAACAAAACCCATCTCTGGGACTCTGGAGACAGCCATATGCTTCAGAACAAAATTATAGAAATGTTTTCATTCAATTTCAAAAACCTTCTAATAAAGTTGAGGGTTTCTATAGCAAGACAAATATATTTAAACCCCTTTCTTTCCTTCCATGGCAATTAGGAATGTTTTTTCCTAGTCTCTTCCCCCTTCATCAACCCATGAAAGGTCATTGTCTGAGATCCAGCAAAAGCTCTGAGTGGACAGACCTCATCCTTGCTGGTTTCAAGGAAGGAACTGGGTCTGAGGATCTGAGGCAGTGAATTTGCCTCAAGGACCATCAAAAGCCCATGGCCAGCCAACCAGGGGATGATAATTCATGACATTGTTCTTTTTCTATCAGTTATTGTGCTCCTGCAGGACATTGGATCAGAAATGTCCCTGGGATGGAAAATCCACTTTCTGTCTACTTAGAGCATATCCCAAGTAGCCCACATCTGGAGTGATGGTAACTTCATGGGCACTGAGTAGTGTATCCTGGATTAAGCTGTGGTCAGATGACTTCAGCGCTGTAAAGGCATCTCTATTCATAGCCTTTCAACCTGAGATTGCAGTTTTCCTTGTCTTATAGAAAATGTCTGGAGAGCTCAGCTGCTTTAAACCTCAAGTTATTCAAAGGCTACTATTTTCTCCGGGTGCCTGATCAGAGCTCCTCTATGAACTCCTACCATTTTAGGGGGCTCTTTCTATCACTGCTCTTCTGTCAGTGAGATGGAGGAAACTGAATTGGAGTGGTTTTTAAAGCACGGAGAATGACTGGTAGTAGATACGGGATTTAAAGTGTCTGCCTATTCACTGGTCTCAATCTGAAGTAGCTCCCTCATGACATCCCCATTGCTCAAAAATACAGAATCTTAGCTTCCTCCATTTAGAAAAAATAGAATTTTTATTTAAAAAAAATCCATCGGACAGGTCTATTTAAGTGGTTCTATTTGGTACATTTTAAAAAAACTGACCCAAGCTGGTAATACAGGTTGAAATGAAGGCTTTCTAAAATGAGAGCACCTTGGGCTTGGATGTATTCATCAGTAATGAAAAGTAATGGTAAAAACGTAAGTCAGCTGTGGTCGAATGTATGGGAAAGTAAGTCCAAGTAAGAGATGATTACACTGTGATCCCAAGGACAGAAGATATAATGGAGTCATGGGGGAAACAGATTGAGCATATCACTAAGCATTTTGGATCCTGCTTAATTAAAATTGTCCTTGGAAAAGTGCTTTTGTGTGTGCGTGTGTGTGTGTGTCTCTCTGTATGTTGGCTTCTATAGCAAACAGAACAAACTAAACCTCTCTCTTTCTCTTAACACATTGACAACATTACCAATAGGGAGAATCACTGACAAATAAAACAAAACAAGGTCTTGCCTTAAAAAAAAATTCCACTGAGAGTTGAAAATTTAACTGGACAGAAATGACATTCCAGAAACACTGCTCTGTGCTTGACTAGATGAGTGCCCGAAGAAGGGACTCTGGTGGAGTTTGCCATCATCTTCATTTCCTCCTCTTTGATGGAAAAGAACAACCAAAGATTCCTTCTGTTTGCCCAAAGAAGCCACTTTTCTTTTTAGGGACCTTAGCAAACTTTCAATGTGAGCAGTACCCAAGGTAGACGCCTATGGAGGAACTCATTTCCTTCCTCCCCCAGCCCCCTTTCACCACTGCTGCTTATCCTCAGGGCCTGAGGCTAGATTTTTTGGTTTGGGAGAACTTCTTCTCACATATATAACAATATATGGGGGTTAGTAGGGCAGGCGATAGGGGGAGGAGCAAAACACTAATAGCTGAAGATACCTGAAATCTTTTTAATCATTACGTATGTCATTTTCTTTCAAGCAATAATTTTTAAAAGACAGGAGCTCTTGCTCACAAATGCATTAACATTACAAGCCTAAACCATTTCTGTATATTGCATGAATAATCAAACCAGCCATCCGTCCAGATGTGCTAAAAAGAACAATCAACACCTCATTTCACTTCTCATTGCCTTTATAGATTCTGAATCCCTAAATGAAGAGATCAAAGGGTAAGAGAGTGTTCCAGTCTACAGTTACAACAGAAAAATAAAATCTCCTATCTTTTGTATAACATCAAGAAACCAAGTGAATTTCTACCAGCCAGAATAGCCATATACCTAACATTTCAACAAACACTACTTTGGAGAAGCATGATTCAAAAACATTTTTCCAGCTTGGAATTTTCCCCACTCTTTGTCTTTGAGATCTGCATGGGTGGAGGCTTAGGCAGACACACACAGACACACACACACACAGACACACACACACACACACACACACACACTTGCTCAGGTGAAGTTAGATACTTCTCTTCTTAAGTCGATATATCTAAAAGTTGCCATCAGGAAAGGAAAGACAGCTGGACAGAAAGCACATTATCTTCCCCTGGGATTATTTGAAACTCTCTGCCCAAGCCTTTGCCTCCTTGTTGGCTTGCTAAGGAGAATCGCTGTAGAATCTGAAAGAGTATTGCCTTTTCTTAACAATGCACTGGAGCCGTGACTGGCTGGTTATACCCAACCTGCAAGGGTACAGTTTGAGCCAAGTGGCAAAGAAGACCACACCAGAGAAACTCCAAAGCCCAAGCCCTCCCTAACCTTCTCTGTGTCTCTCACTAAATTGTAATGCAGAGCAAAGAGGACACTGAATTTGCAGTGAAACCAGATGGGAACCCAAGATCTCAAAAGGATAGGGTGCAACAAGCCCCATCTTTTCATTCATTACTCAGTCTTCTAAATAGGATAATGGAGAGGAGAACCTCATGCCTCACCCAACCAGCCAGCCCCTTCTACACATCTTCCACATTCACTCTCTATCCCACATTCCTGCAAAGGAGAAATGTGGAAATCACTTACACTCTCGCCAAGGCAGCTCTCGAAAAGATGCTGGCTGGAGATGCTGTGTCTGTGTGAGGAGGAGCGGGCAGGCTGAGACTGGTTGCCTAGGTGATGGCTCCCAGCACTGCGTGAAGAATTAGAGAGCTTCACAGAAAGGGAGGGCCTGTCCCTTTAAATATCAGCTCCTCAGCCTTTGGCTGCTGGCCAGCTCCCCAATCCAATGTATGAGCATTTGAAGCTTTTACCAACAAGCATTTTTTAGTAGAGTGGGCTTGTTTTATTTCTCCACCTGGTTCATTAATGAAAGAACTGCCCTTTTGCTAGGCTGATGCTGCCTGTAGTTTGGTCCCAGGTCCTAGTTTCAAAGTAGCCAAAAACATCCCTTAATGATGCTTTTCTCCAACCCTCATTCCAGGCTAAAAATGAATTCTGAATTCCCTGGGATTCTGCACCCATAGCAAAACAAAACAGCAGCAAAAGTTAATTTGAGAGAAAGCTCTCTACTATCTACCATCTCAACCACAGTCACAATCTGAGCCAAACCTCAATTGCGCTCCCAGGCTAAAACTGTTTTGGCACCTTGTTTTTCTTTCTGTGGCACTCCATCTCTGTCTCTTAGTCTATCTATGTCTGTTTGTATTTCTCTGTCTTTCCATGTGTCATTGACTCTTTTTTCTCCCTCCCCCCAAGTCTTTTGGGGTGACAAATGGCTTGGATCTCATCCAGCTTTATGAGATTTCAATGTCCTTGTGGTTCAGTGCCACTTTTCCACAGAGAGCCTGTGGATTTCCATTTGGCTCTCAAATGGCAGCTGGCAGAAGAAACCTGAAGTGAAAGGTAAAGTGCCATGACTCCCTCTGGGATCCTTGGCTCAGTCTGAGAATTGCTATGGTTGCCAGCCTAGAATTCTATGAGCTTCCCCTTCCCAAACCCAGGCCGACTCCTCATAGGAATTCTTAGACATCAAATTAACTGATAAGACTTGAAAAGGGGAAGGAGAATAGGCCACCTCACCATGGACAGGGAGTTTTCAAGTTCACTCACAGGATGGAGATTGTGACGAATTCTAAGGCACATCTAAATAGATGGATTGGAACCAAATAAAGAGCTTCCTTGAAGGCAGGAACCATGCCCAATTCACCTTCATATCACCCACAGTGTTTAACATAGACCTTCACATGTGGAAAGCTACCAATAAATATTTTATAAAGAAATGAATGAATGAATGTGACTAAGCAAGTTTCATAGAACTGACATGATAACAGTTTGACTTGCAACCCTCCAATGTCGAACCATGGTGTCTTTGTTCTTGTCCTATAATTCCTATCTTCCTCATAAGACCTTGTATAAGTGTGATTTAGATAAGGCCTCTCATCTGTCTTCAGAAAAATAGCTTCATCCTCTGCCCCAATTCCTCATACATTCAGCATCCCAACATTTGCTCTGATCCCTACGAGTTCTGCTCCCTGAGACTTGGCCCCTATCTTCTTGGAGTCTTGAGATGACAGCCTGCTCCCCTCTTTTCTTTCTCTCAGAGATTTGGTCCCTCATCTCTCTGAGTCCTACATACAATACTTGTCTAGCCCAGGCTCCTTGCATCTGACTGTGCAGATGGCTTTCTGAGTTTCTCTCCTCTCTGGCAGCAACTGCATTTCCATGACCCATTTGTGTTCATTTGGGTCATGAGCTGTTGTCTCTGCAGATTCTTCTTCTTGTCTATGAAGGTGAAAGGGTGAAAGAGTGAGGGGCAGCACAGTCAAATAGAAAGAGCATTGGATTTGAAAGCAGAAGACCTGAGTTCAAATCCCAGCTCTGTTGTTTACTACATTGGTGACTTGAGAGATGTCTTTTAACCCTGCTGGACCCCAATTTCTTTATCTGTAAAATGAGGAGATTGTACCAGATGGTTTGTAAGGTCTTCTTCAGCTCTAAATCTCTGATCCTCTCATCTCCCTCCAGCTCTAAATCTATCATTCCAAGATTTCTTCTTTACCCGCAGAACTTTAAGCCTAAGTAAGAATTGTTACTTGTTCTGACAAATAGATTCCACTTCTGGGTCATTGTTAATGAATTCCAAATCCCAGGACTCTAAGTCTGGCTTGCCTGTGTCTTTCTGAGGCACATCTCCCTGGACAGAAGGACCCTGGAGTCTGATACAACTGGGCCACTGTTTCTCTTGCTGGGAGATAGGTGGTAGTGCCTGCATTTTGCAGATGAAGAAGCTAAGTGACTGGTCAGAGATATGAAACACAGAAGTCACTCAGTGAATCTCTGGGAGTAAATGAAGCAGAATCCTGTGATCTGTCTTACGAATATTTGTTGATATCACCATTATGTACAGACCATGTTTCTAAATGCTGTAGGAAAGAAGAAGATAAGGGCCTCGAAGGGCTTAACAATCAAAAATGGGCAGATTGAACAAAAACAAGGACATAAGAAAATATACAGAACTAGTCAGATATAAAAGTTAGGGACTGCTGGTACAAATTGACAAGAGAGAGTTAGCTTAGGAAGAATTAAGATTCAAGAAGCTGTCAACCTTGAGCCCACAGTTAGCTTATGCAAAGGAATCATGCCTGGGAACTTGCGTGCTTTTCCCCAGGGACCATATCTCCCAGAAGGCATTGGAGCAAAGAGTATATGAGTCTTGAAAGTGATTTTCCAGGAATCTACATAGGAGTTAGGGGATCATTGGGGGGGGGACGACTTTGAAAGTGAAGGTCAGAGGCTGAGAATGATGGAGGAGAGGGAAAGTCATTATTTTCCCCCTGGAACCTGGAATGAACCACAAATGACCCTTCCTAAACCAACAGTTCTGAGTGAAGACAGACAGATGTGAACAGCAGTGGTTCCTATCCATTGAACAAGTTCCTATCCATTGAAGCCAGTGAGCATATAGCATAGAGAGTCAGCAGTCTAGGAGTGAGCTGTTTGAACCAGGGAGAAGACTTATACCTCTTAACTAATGTTAACCATTGTGAATGGCTGACCTACTCCTCACTGCATCCAGTGTGAGCCAAGAGGTTCATAGCAAGCACTTGAATTTTTTGCTTCTTTCACTCTTCCAGCAAGAGTGATGTTCCACCCTGTGGGCATGCACACAGATTGTGAGCTTCTTGCAGGCAAGGGTCTCTGGCGTCTTTTTGTATTTTCATTGAGTAACACAGTGCCTGGCACACAGTAGACTCTCAATAAATGTTTATTAAGAAGTGGTGCCTAGAGTGCTGAATGTAGAGTCAAAAAGACCTAAGTTTAAACCTGGCCTCAGATAATTACTAATTGTGTGACCCTGGGTGAGTCACTTAATTTCAATCTGCCTCAGTTTCCTTATCTGTAAAATGAGAATAATAGCACCTAACCCTCAGAGTTGTAATGAAAATAAAATGAGATAATACTTGTAAAATGATTTGTAAACCTTAAAGCACTATTAAATGCTCTCATCATTATTATGATCATCAAAGATGTATATCTACTGCTCATTTATTTAACTCAATTAAACTGCTTACTAAGATAATGATTCTTGCTCAGTCTTGATTGACATAGAACCTAGGAATGAATATAAAAGGAGTAGTTAGTAAGATAGGGTATAAACTATCAAATTAAAGATCATCACACATTTATTAAGCACCTACTATGTACTAGGTGCAGGGAACGAAGGTGCTAGGTCCTGACCTCAAGGAACTTATGTTCTCCTGGAGAGAAACAAAATGTACATAGATGATTAAATGCAAAATATATTGAAAGTAAATGCAAAGTAATTTCTGAGGAAATACTAACAAATGGGTGTGGGGGAGGGAAGAATAGAATGTATTATCCTCCTAAATAAGGAGGAAGGTAGTGATATAGCAGAGCTGAGCAGGGTGCTGGATAGATTGACAACTAGTCCCTATCCAAGGTTCTGACTGCTCCAAATCTTTGAGACTAATTGAGACTGTGAGACTCTGAGACAAAGACTTATTGCTACCACACAATTACATTCATTATAGAGTGAGTCCTCATTATGGGTTAGTTACTTTATCATGAATTAGAATATTTTAAATACATGTATGAAAGGTCATTATATCCGATCTCCTATCATGTAGCTTTCTTACAAGATTTCTCTTTTGTGTGTCCAAGAAAATGCACATGTCCATACAAGAGGCACTATGACATAGTATATGTCTACATGTCACTTATCAGAATGCAGTCTTATATGAGATGGGTTCAAGTGCCTCTGATGCATATTAGCTGTGTGACCATGGGCAGGTTACTTAAACTCTCAATGCCCCCTGGCAATTCTCTAACACTGTAAATGGCAGATGAGATGCTAATTTGCATCGTTGAAGTGAGACTCCATACTAAGCACTCCCCACAAAGTTAAATATAGGCCCAAGCCAAAGGCCTCCTCCAAACACACATACACACTGACAACTGGCCCAATCTCCACCTTTTCCTCTGAACCCTTCCTCTTTTTCATGGAATCAATTTCCCCCTCAGCTTCAGCACATCCACCCCTTCACCCCTGGATGTGGGATGTGAGTCATCCATGTTGTGGTCCATTTCCAGTTTGTACTGTTGAACACTGTGGTGTTTGAAAGTGATTGGCACACAGGGTGTTTATAACAGGCAGCAAGGGAGAATTAAAAGCAAGTTGCTGAGTCAAAAGAAGGATCAAATCACCAGTCCCTCCCTGGGGAAACAGTGCCCATTGATCATAGCTTCCTGAGCCCTCCAAGGCCCCCATTAACTGCAAATTATGTTGAACATCTCATCTGTTTTGTGAATGAAATGCAAAAATAGAAGCTTGTTGCCGGAGGATGTCATGGAAGAAGGCAGCCAGCTCCATTTTGAACCTCTACAGAAAATAAATGAAGTGAGATTTCCAATTGCCTGGACTTAGCCTGGGGCTGACTTCCTCTACCACTCTTCCCATAGAAGTCACCTTTCCTTGGAGGAATTGCTGCTGTCCAACCTGCCTAGGTTATTTGAAACACATGCCTGATTTTCTTCAAGCACTCATCAGTAACTAAAAAAAGTAATGCCTTTGGGAATTTGTTGGTGAATAAAAATTAGAGAGGCAACAGTAAAGCAAAACAAATGGTCAAGGTAAGACCCAGGAGACCTGGATTCAAACCCTACTTTGGCTACTTTCTTGCTGTGGGGCCTTGGACAATTTATTTAATCTCTTTGAGCCTTAGACTCTTTATCTATAAGATTGAAGTGAAAATAATAAATCGGGACAATATTTTATTATGAAAAACACTTTGTAGGCCTTAGGATCATAGACCTAGAGGTGGAAAGGACCCCAGAGGTCATCTAGTTCACACTGCTCCTTTTTCACAGACAAGACAAGTCAGGCCCAGAGCGTTGAAGTGATTTACCCAAAATCACACAGCTAGTTAGAGGCTGAGCCAGGGTTCTAACTCAGGCCTAATTCTAATTGACCTCAGAGGAACTCGGACCAATGGGCTGATTGAGTGGCAGATTTTGTCTCTAAAGAAGGAAAAACTCCTTAGTGGTCCAAAAACAGAATGGATTATCTCAAGGAGGAAAGAATTCTCTGTCATTGGAGGTATTCTAGGAGAAGCTTTCCAGATATGTTCATAGCATCATAGTATTTAGACGACCTTGGTTTACTAACCAATGTATAGATATCATAGGGGTGATTCACACTTCAGGTATAGAATCAATTTAATACAACTGGCATTTCTTAAGTGCATACTGCATGCCAGGGACTGTGGTAGGTGCAAGAAATATAAAAATTGTAATATTAATCAAGGAGATTATATTCTACTTGGGAGAGCACACATGTAAGTTAACATACAAGATTTTTTTTTTTACCAGACTTGTGATTTCATCAATGTATGTCAGTGTGCTCCAAAATGGGAGGCAAGGATTCCTTGGTTGGGTGGTGTTGTTGTTTAGTTGATTTTCAGTTGTGTTCAACTCTTTGTGACTTCTTTTTGGGTTTTCTTGGCAAAGATAATGAAGTGGTTTGCCATTTCTTTCTCCAGGTCATTTTACAGATGAAGAATTGAGGCAACTAGAGTTAAATTATTTGTCCAAGGTCACACAGCTTGTAAGGGTCTGAAGCTGGATTTGAATACAGGAAGATGAGTCTTCCTGACTCCAGACCCAGTGCTCTATGTGCTATGGCACCATCTAGCTGCCCATTGTTCAGGTACCATTTGCCAGTTATAGGGCTTTTCTCCAATACAACTAGTCCTATCAGTGTTCCCCAACACTCTCCATTCTATCTCTCCTTCCATAGAAACTCCTATCCTTTCCCCTTTTTGGCTGGATGTGAGTCAGTCAGGGTAGTTCTAAACTAACTGCTCCTGGCACCCAAAGAAGCAGTTGTGCAGATGCCATTGAGAACCTCCCTGTTGACCCAGCATATAAGGGACCCAATCCCTCGTATCAACTTAGAGGAAAAGTTCTGTGGTCAGTGACCAATAACTAAGAATCCTATTCCACTCTCTTTGAGTTTGTGTGGGACAGTTTCACAGGATATGTAGGCATGAATGGGTTGTGATCTATATCTCAAGTCTTTATCTCCCCTCAAAAGAAAAACACTCTTCTTCCAAACATTCCTTTCTGCCGAAGGTCCCACCATTCTTGTGGATAGAGTCCTGGGCCTGGAATCAAGAAGGCTTGAGTTTGAAGATGGGCTCAGACACTTACTAGCTGTGTGCAACTCACTTACCCTACCTAAGCAACTCACTTACCCTCTGTTTGTCTCAGTTATCTCATCTGTAAAATAAGGATAATAATAGTACCTACTTTGCAAGGTTGTTGTGAGGATCAAATGACAGAATATTTGTAAAAAGTGTTTAGCACAGTGCTTGCACATAGTAGGTGTTACATAAATGCTTCTTCCCTCCCCTAAAGTCAAATGTTATTTCCTCTTTATCTCATCTTTTAAAATGTCCATTTTGTGTATGTTTTACGATGTACATAACTTCCAGCATGTGCATAATTTATAAATAAGTAAATATATGTATACTGGGGGTACATGTTCAGAATTATTTTGCTGATGCTTAATCAGAAAAGTTTGGAGGCCATTTGATTCAGGAAATCTCTGTAATTTATTGCTTTTACTAAAGCAGACAAGACACATTATCTGAAACTTAGTGTTAGAGAATTGACGGGGGTATTGAGAGGCGAAGTATTTTGCCCAAGATCACACAGCCAGTATGTATAGGAGATGAGACTTCAACCCAGATCTTCCTGATTCTGAGCCCAGTTCTCTATTCACTACTCCATGTTGGCTTCATTGTAGAGTATATACAACATAAACATGAAGTAATTTAGAATGGGGGTGGGGAGCAATGACTACTGAGGGAACTAAGCCTTGAAGGGTGATTAGATCCAACTGGCAGATTGAGAAGAGAGAGGCATGCCAGGCATGGAGGAAGAAAGCTGACACAAAGGCAGAGAGGAGGGAAAGGAAGAAACTTCAAAACTCCATTCTAGCTCTACAGTGAACCAATTTGAGAAAGAGTACCAGACTTGGTTCAGAAGACCAAGATTTAATACTTTCTAACTTTGCGACCTTGGTAAAGTCCCTTAATCTCTCTGAACCTGTTTCCTCACCCTAAGATGAGAAGAATAATATATGTCCTACCTACTTCACAAAGAATCAAATGAAGTAATCACTATAATGAGCTTTGTAATCATTAAACATTTTATAAATGTCAATTATTTTGATTACATACTCACTCACAAAGGATGGTGTTCAGAGGGGAATTACAATCCTATGACACTAAAAAAAAATATTATTTTGAGGAACAAAAAGAAATGGTTATATCAGAGGGCATACTCATTTATTCTATGCATATTTACCAAGTCTCTACTCCGTATAAGGCACTGACTGAGCTAGATGCTATAAGGGACAAAGACCATTAAAACGGTCCCCATACTCCAGGAAGTTACCATCCACCAGAGGGCATAAGACATACATCAATAAAAACCATGCTGCATTATGGTATGTGAAAAACGCCATGTGCCCAATTAAAGGCTAGAGATGTGATGGATTAGAAGTACACCCTAAGAGAGACATTTTTCTATATTGCCAAAGTATTGCTTTGCTTTGTTTGGCTACACAAAGGGGCTTTTCATGGTGGGGGAGGGGGTAGGGGAAGGGTTAGTTGATAGTGATAGATGTTTAAAAAATAAGCATTGATCCATTTTAAAAATACATAGAAGAAAACAAAGAAGTTCAAAAGGAAACACAAACAGGGAAAAGATTACTACCTTGTTAAATTTAATAAACACTTAAAGCAATCAACCACATAAGAGAAGTTCTAAGTTTCCTATACAATCATTTTTAGTCCTTTGTATATTGAAATATTTATATTTAATAGCCATTCCCCAAGAAATAAATGGTTAAAGGATATGAACAGGTAGCTCTCAAATGAAGAAATATAAACTATCAGCAACCATATGAAAAATGCTCCAAAATTACTAATAATTAAAGAAATGCAAACTCAAACAATCCTCAGTCATCAGACTGGCAAAGATGATGGGAAAAAAAGGAGATGGATTGTTGTTGAAGGAGTGTAATAAATCAGGCACACTAATGCACTGATGGTGGAGCTGTGAACTGGTCCAGCAATTTTGGAAAGCAAATTGGAACTATGCCTCACCAAAGTCAACAAGCTATGTGTACCTTTGGACCTAGAGACACCATTACTAGGTCTATACCTCCAGAGATCAAAGTGGAAAAGGATCCCTATGTACTATGTAGATGTTTTTGTGGAAATGAAATGATGTCCATAAATTGGAGAATCATTGAACAAGTTATGGCATATGAATATAATGATAAAAAAGTTATGAGGGAATGGTTTCAGAGAAACCTGGAAAACTCATATAAACTGTTGCAGAGTGATCATAAGCAGGAGAATAATTAATACTGTAACAAAATATGATAAAGAAAAATTACTTTGAAAGACTTAAGAACTTTGATCAATCCAGTGACCAACTGTAATTCCAGAGGATAGATTATGAAGCACATTACCTACCCTCTGACTGAGAAATGATGGGCTCAGGGTCCAGATTGAGACATATACACTTTTGGAAATGGCCAACGTGGAAATTTGTTTTACTTAACTATGTATATTTGCTATGGGATTTGTCTGTTTTCAATTGATAGAAGAAGGAGTGGGATTAGGATGGTGAAACTGATGATAAGGAAGGAAGGAAGAGACAAAGAAAGAGAGAGAGAGAGAGAGAGAGAGACAGAAAGAAGGAAAGAAAGGAAGAGAAAGAAAGGAAGGAAGAAAGGAGAGAGAGACGGAGAGAAGGAAGGAAGGAAAGAATGAAGGAAGGAAGGAAAGAATGAAGGAAGGGAGAGAGGGAGAGAAGAAAGAAGAGAACAAGGAAGGAAAAGAGGGAAGGAGGAAGGGAGCAAGGGAGAGAGGAAGGAAAATAAAGAAAGAAAAAGAGAAAAAAGAGAGAAAAATGAACAAAGAAGAGAAATCTTAAAAAGGATATTTTAAATGCATGGAAAATAATAGAAAGAGAGACAGAAGGAAATATAGACAAATGGTAGTCCTGAAAGTTACATGTTTAATTTATAAATACATAAAAGGGAAAGCAGTTAATATATTCACATTTTCACATGCAGTCCTCTCTTGTTCTACTTTGCTTATGGAAATGCTTACTTTACTTGTTTGTTAAATTCAGGGTAAAATATAATTTAAGAAAAGAAGTGGCTGCTGATTATGTTGTTAATAAAAATAAAAACAAATATTTAAAAACAAAAGAAGGTATTCTAAAAGTTTAGAAACCACTGTTAGCTGGAGTGGTCAGGGCAGACTTCAGGGAGGAGGGTATACAATGGATAGAATTTTGACACATATAGATGAAAGGGAGAGACACTATGCTAAAGAGACAAAAGGTTTTTCTAGGGGTGCAGACACTACCTCCCTATCTCTTCCTTTGGCAGTGGCAGAATGATGCCATTGATACAAAGGAAAGATTGCTGAATTTTTGAGGGAGCTTGAATCCTGGCTCAGTGATGCATTACCCATATAACTTTAACTCTTTGGGGCCTCGGTTTCTCCATCTGTAACATAAAGGCACTACACTAGATGACTTCTAAAGTCCCTTCTAACTCTAAATCTATGATGCTATGGTGTTTAGCAAGGGTACAGGCTGATCTCTTTGGAGAAAAATCCCCTCAACAGGGGACTGGCTCTGCTTAAAGATAAATCCAAATAGGCTTACTATATTCCTGCCCTCCTGTCCATCATAAGGCCCTCCAAAGTAGGCAGTGTAACCCCAGAATAGCAAGAGCTGGACTGATGGCAAAGAGGAAGAGATAGAAGTATTCCAAGGTGCCAAGGAGAGCGAGCTACAGTTCTAAGAGGGTATTTATGTATTGCCACCCTGGAGTTAAGCGGCCTTTGAAGTATGACCATAGATATATTATATGCTTTGATCTGGTCTTCAAGCTTTCAAAGAATGCATTTATCCTTTTCAATTGGCACTGTTCATCAAATATTTATAGGGGCATCTTGTAACTAAAAAGATGGAATGGTCTCTGGGGAATATTATTTACAATAGATGTTTATCTTGATGAAGGGGGACCCAAATGAGGCATTCATTAATTATCCAGGCTGGCAGCTCTCTCATAACTTCCAGGGCTTTGCATTCACAGCACCAAAAGTGGAAGCATATTTCATCCCCAGCTCCTGTCCTGAGCTTCCTGTCAAGATGCAGACGGAGAGATCTAGCCCATGCCAAGTGCTGACTTGGGCTCTCTCTGTCAGGAGCACCTATGGTAATGTTGCAGAGCTCTCTTTGGCTCTTCTGGTTCCTGCTGTGACAGGGGCCTTCTAGTCCCCCTACCATTTTGCTGTGTTAGGATCACCAGTGAAATCATGGAAAGGGGATTAGAACCCCCCAGCTGCACCCACTTTCTTGAGACCAGTCAGGGCCACTGCTCTGACCCTGGATTGATTTTCTTTTTCATCATCATATCAAATCATAAATCTCAGAATGGAAGGGGCCTGAGAGGTCATTTAGTCCAATCCCCTCATTTGACAGATGAGGAAACTGAGACCCAAAGAGGTTATAAGGCTTGTCCAAGATCAAAGAACCTAGGTCTTTTCAATCCAAATCTAATGCTTTCTGCTGCACTGGGTATTTTGGAAGCTATGTGTGAATAAGTTAGCTGACTGAGAAATTCCGTAGAGGAATAGTGGGGAATCCAGATGGAAAGGGATATAGAGGCCAGATTGAGAAGGGCCTTGGATTTCAGACTGATAAGACAAGGCAACAATCATTTCTTAAGCCCTTCCTATGTACCAGGGAATACCAGTATGAGCACTGGGAATACAAATATGAGCAAAAAGAAAGTCCCTGCCCACAAGAAGGTTACATTCTAATGGAGGAAGGCAACACGTGAAAGGTGGGGGGTAGTGAAGGTACTTGCCAAGGGGACATGATATTGACATCAGGAATGTCAGAAGCACAACAAGGTGGAAGAGTGGGGAATTAAGGTTATCTGGCCTGGATTCCTCCTCAAAATGGAGACCTGGAGAGGAACTCACCAATGGGAAAAGAGGGCTGCATAACTGAGGGATGTTCCAGGAGGAGCCTGCAGATGGGACCTGGTGTTGAAAGACTGGAAAGGCAGAAGCTCAGCCAGGAGGAAAATGATAAAAGCTTCCACATCCTCCCTCCCCCAGCTCTCCTTCATTTGGCTTCCTCAGCTGCCCTGAAGCTTTAGTCCAGTTTCCTCAGGCCACAGTGAGAACACCTCAAGTAGCCATTGGGACTTGGCTTTATGGTCACTGGGTTGCCAAAGATATGAGACCCTGTATCCTTTGCTGTCTTAAGGGGAAAAGGGAAATGGGGAGTGAGTATCAATGGCCTGATGTTTCTAGGAACTCAATAAAATGGTCAAGAGCCTTGGGAGCCATATTTAGTAGCCAATGGAGGACGTGGAGGTCAGTGCCAGGCTGACCTGACCCCCAGGTAGGGTGATGAGGGTGGTCAACAGAAGCTGAGAGTGGGTGATTAGATAAACAACAAACAGCTTCCTTGTTTCATAGAGGTCAGAGGCCCCTTAGAAATTCACCAAGGTAAGAAACCGCAGAAGTCCATTTTGTACTCAAAAAATGAGAAACATATCAAAAGGTTAGACAGCATAGAAGAGTACTGGTTTTGAGTCAGAAGACCTAGGTTCAAATCCTACCTCTTTTACTTATTCCCTGCATGACCTCAGACAAGTCATTTTTTCTAGGTCTCGATTTCCTCAACTATAAAATGAAGTGGTTGGAGCAGGTAACCTCTAAGATTCCTTCCATCCCTAAATTTCTGACCATCCCCAACTGTCAGCTCTCTCTCTACCCACATCTTGACACCAGTCATTTTAATAGACAGAATTAATTGGCAACATGAAAAAAGGCATCTTATATTCAGTTAAAATGGGGCAATTGTTTTGTTTTGAGACTTTCATAATGATCTCTGCGTGATATTGTACTTATTAGTTAAAATGCAACTGAGGGTGTATGGTTTTCCAGAGAAGGGAAGAGATGGGACTGATTCTGATAGCCATTTTTTCTGAGAGAAATAATAAGAAAAAGAGTGAGAGTACTTTGCGTAATACAGCAAGGCCTTCTGCTTTCTAGCAGAATACGTAAAATTAGAATACAGAGCCTGGGTCTATTTCTTTGCTGTAGTCCTCCTGAAACAGGGAGAAAGTCCATGAAAGGAAGAGAAAATTCAGGAGCGTGTGATCCTCCACAAAGGCAGAGGAGACCTAAATGTGCTGGCTGAAATCCATTTTTCCTGGCCCATTTCAAGCTCTCACTTGTCCTTGAAGCCTTACTGAAGCACTGGCTGCTATCCCTCCTCAGAAGTTCTAAATGGTGTTCGTTGTCTGAGATACAATTTAAAGCACAGTCACGAGCTGACTTGGATTTGTATGTTTATAATTTACATGTGGCTATCTTTACGTTTCCAACTAACTCCTTATGAACAGGCACAGATCATATCACTCCTTGTCTGTCCCACAATACCTTGTACTGTGTTCAGCACAGAATTGATACTCACTCATGATTCTTCCTATTTAACCCTAAGATATGACAGACCCAGGGGAACAAACCGTAAACTTTGACTGAAGAGTCAGTTAGCTAATGGCATTGAGATGCAAGGTCCAAAGAATAACTAATCACTGTGGGAGACCCAGGGGTTGAGAATGGTGATGGTGATGATGATGATGATGATCCCACGACAATAATATCATTTACATGGCAATTTAAACTTTGTAAGTCACTTTACGAATGTCTCATTTTATCCTTACAATAATCCTGAGGGGTAGATATTATTCTCATCTCCTTTTTACAGATAAGCAAACTGAGGCAGGCAGAAGTTAAGTGACTTGCCCAGGGTCATACAACTAGTTAAGTGTCTGAGGCCAGAGACTGGATTTGTACTGCTGTCTTTCCGACTCGAGGTCTAGTGTTCTAGCCACTTCCCTCCCAAGCTGTCTATGATAGAGGCATACAGTGGATGTAAGTTGGCTGACAATACCTGACATGTCATTTATGTGATATATGTGATATATAGGATCAGAAAAGGAGGTGGCCTGGGCATGCATGGAGCAGTGGGTAAAGTGCTGACTTAGGAGTCAGAAAACCTGAATTTGAATCATGGTTCCATAGTTAATGCTTATGGCACCTTGGGAAAATCATTTCACCTCATGGGCCTCAGTTTCCACATCTGTAAAAGGAGTTGGGGGGTGGGCTGGATGGCCTCTTCCAACTATAAATCTACAAACCTATGTATTAATAGCTAGAGGAT
The DNA here is from genome assembly GCF_900497805.2 of Vombatus ursinus. NCBI lineage: Eukaryota > Metazoa > Chordata > Mammalia > Diprotodontia > Vombatidae > Vombatus > Vombatus ursinus. The sequence continues at coordinate 214,406 of NW_020954907.1, read as the reverse complement.
CATCCGAGTTTTATATTAGCATTCAAGAAAGAGTAAATGAACTGAAGAGGAAAGCCTCCAGCATGGGGTGGGGGGGAGGATGGCGGAAGATCTCTTACAGTACATCTGTGAAAGAATGTGGGTCAAGGACCTCGTGCTGCTCCTGGCTACCCAGAGCCGCCCTCTCTAGCACTCTACCCCATCCTGTTTTCACTCCATGTGTCACTCAGTTGGTCAACAAGCATTCATTAAGCACTTCCTATGTACTAGGCACTGCGCTTGGTGCTCGGGATGCAAAGAAAGGCAAAAAACAAAAGAACTAGTCCCTCAAAGAGCTGTCAGTCTAACGAATAGTAACTTGCACACAGTAAGTGCTTAATAAGTGCTTGTTGAATTGAATTGCATTGAAAGGGCATTATAAGAGTAAGGAAGACTTTTTCATCCCCCATCATTACCCATACTCCACCGCATCAGGTTCCCTACTGACCTATTTTCTGACTTCTTTCCCTTCCTCACCATATGGAACACCCAACTGGGCTCAGCGTTCCCTATTCCAGGCACAAAATGGATTCTGCCTCATTCACTCCCCAACTCTCTGCAGAATCCTATTTCTCTTCACATGTTGCATTGTCACCCTGAACCTCTGCCCTGGAACCTTGCTCTCCACAGTAGTGACTCCCTGCCTAGAACGACCATTTGAACGCTTCCACCCAAGCTTCTCCTCACTCGGTCTTCCTTCCCGCCTCCCCCATTTCCTCTTCATGTATGGTCTTCTTCCCATTCAAAAGTAAGCTCCTTGAGGCTGGTGACTGTCTTGATTACCTGAATTTGTACCCCACTGTTCAGCATAGTGCCTGGGACATAGTAAGCATTTAATAAATGATCTTTCTTTTTTCCCTTCTTCTTTCTCTCCCTCCC
>NW_020954907.1:206803-213480 GCF_900497805.2 Vombatus ursinus | reverse complement strand
TCCTTCCTTCCTTCTTTCCTTCCTTCCTTCCTTCCTTCCTTCCATCCCTTCCTCCCTCCCTGCCTTCCTCTTTCTTTTCCTCCCTCCTCCCTCCCTTTTTTCCTCCCTTCCTTCTTTCCTTCCCTCCCTCCCTTCCTTTCTCTTCCTTTCTCTCTGTCCTTCCCTCCTTTCCTTCCTTCCTTCACTTATTCACTCCTGTCCTCCTTCCTTCTTTCTCTCCTTCCTTCCCTTTCTTTCTCCCTCCTTCCTTCCTTCCTTCTTACCTTTATCTATCTATACAGATAGGATAAATATCCTGAAGGAGCCTGCAAGAATTCCTATGAGCTAGTTAAGGTTTTTGAAAGCTATTTGCCAGGCTTTTCAGTCTCCTGTTTGGCAGCTTCACTCAGGAAATTCCCACAGAGAGAGTGATGGAATGTCAGCTGCTTGGCCTCCAGCTCCAGATGCACTTGGTGGGATGCAGAGCCCATTGGGCCTTCCCGGGCAAGTTGCCAGGGCCCTGCCTTCAGCCCTAAAGGAGCAGAGGAGTCTTTCTTGTTTATGGGCTCTGTATACAGCGCTAGTCACCTGCTTCATTCCTCGCTGCCTGGAGATTTGTTATCGGTGGGGCTTGCCAGGCAATCCACTCCTGGAGGTGATAAATCAGCGGAGTGGTTCTGCCTCAGCTCTGAGGTGCAGAGGGCGTCTCTTTAGGAGAAAGGGCAATGGAGAGGGATTACAGCCTCCCTGGTCTTTCACTTGCCAGTGATGGCTGCTTCCCCATATGACTCAGGTGTGGTTTCCAGCTTGCTAATTGCTTTGAACAAACCACTCAAGGCTTCCATTTCAAGGAGCAGCAGAGAGGAATTTCAAGCCCATATTTCCTTGTACGAAGACCTGTTCCAGAAGTAGGCCAGATGGACTACACTGAACGCCAAGTCCTTCCCTAGTGGGCTACCAGCTCCAGGCTGAGAAATGAACTGAAAAGACTGAACAACAGAAGACTTGGGTCCTAGTCATTGAGTCATTGATGAAGAGTAAGAAGAGACCTTAGAGGTTATCTAATCCAGAGGTGTCAAATACATGGCCCCTCCCCTGTGTAACCCAGAACCAGATCAAAATGTCATTGGGAAAATTCAACAAAATAAATAAAAATATAGTAGAACATAGATAATGTTAATATGCGATTTTCTAAATCAATATGCAACTCACAGAGATGCTCATATACAGTTTAATGGCTTCATTTCTATTTGAGTTTGACCCCCCCCATCCAGTCCAGCCTCATTTTACAATGCAGGAAACTGAGGCCCAGGGAAGTTAATTGACTTACCTAAGATCATATAGGTGCATTCAGAGGTTGGATTTAAACCTGTGTCGTTCTGACTCCAAAAGCCAGTGTTCTTTCCATTGTACCTCCCTGGCTGCTCTATAGCTTCAAGATGCCTAGCTCTTACTTCTTTCCCAGTTGATAATTCCACATTTCATATTATTGAGGCCCCCCAATCTGTTTCATCAATCTTGAGGCTTAAAAAGATTTCACAAAATAATCAGAAATACCAATAACTCATAAAACAATAGGTCATTTATTATGGTAAATGTTAATTCACACAAGAAAAAACAGAAGGGCCAGGGAATTATAGAATAAAAACAAAAGGAGAGGGACTGAGGACAGAGGATGCAACATATCAAGGTTATCAGAGAGGCAAGTTGTGAAGGTCTTCACACCTCAGAGGAAGGAGGAAGGAGGTTCAGTTGTGATCTTGAAAGAGGCTGCCCTCAGACTTGGCACATTTGGGTTATTGTCTCTCCTTGGGTTATTGTGTCTCCTGTTATTGGGTGGGACTTCTGGATCTGCAACCATAACTAAGGTAAGGCAACTGGGCCTTTGCACCAGGATACCAAAACATAGAAGACACAGGCATTGCTATCCTGAAATGGACTCTGTCTCCTCAACCAGCCACTACATTACAATCTGTGCTCTGTCCCATTCCTTTTTCCATCAATGGTCAGTCCTTCAGCATCAGCTTGGAGGTATCCTGAAACTGTGCTCCCCCCTGCCCACCAAACTTTTATACCCCATATGGGTGCACCTCGCTCTGCCTTGCTCCTCAGCCTCCTCGTTCTACAAAAATTCTTAGTTAACAGCTCTACCTGTGTTCTATATCCATAGCTTATTGTTCCATAGTGGTCACAATTTTTTTTATACTGATGGGAAGCCAAGTTTTCTCTTTTCCTTAAGCATTACCAACAGAGGGCTAACCAGTGGCTAATACACCTGGTACCTGCCTCTGATTTCATAAGTAAGGACAACTGTCCAACAACTCAGTACAGATGGCTGATGAATGCATCTACATGATGGATATGTCTACAATAGCCTGTAGGACATTATCCAGGGGCGCAAGGGGCAAGGAAGTGGGGAGTGAGTTTTACTGCCTTATAGTCAGATGACACAGTACTCTCTGAGAATGTTTAAAGAGGGAGCCAGGCACAGGGTGATGGCCAATCCCCTGATAACTCAATACTTGCTCTGGTCCTTTTCTCACTTTTTTTCCCTCATAGGTGGCATCACGTGGTTGGGAGTCAGAAAACCTGGCTATCCCACTAACTCACTGTGTGACTTCGGCCAGGTATCTTCATTTCTCTGGGAATTAGCTTCCTTATCTACAAAATAAAGGGGCTGGACTCTGGGCTTGAAGAATATTGCCAACTCTTAATGGTCAATTTCCATTCTCTGCTTCCATGTCCACATATGTAAAGCAGCATGCTGACTTACATAAAGAAAGAGTTACTAGAAAAGCTCCCTCGCCCCACCCTTCTCATAAAAATATGAACAGATGGATAGGTAGATAGATAGATATAAAGATAGAGATAGAGATAAGAGATGAACGAATGATATATAAAAGAAGGTTGCCTTTTGACCTGATTGTCCCTTCTTAAACTTCCCTTCACATACCCAGTGACTAGTTTCTCCCACCATGCCTCTTACACTAGCATCTGGAGTATATTCAGACATACATCTTAAATAAGCTTAGGACATAACTAACAGCTGTGACCAGCAGTCTGACTCCCCCTGCCCCTCCCCCAAAGGCTCAGACAGATATCTGTTGCCCTTTTTTCAGCATTCTCAAACTCTATCACCCAGTTTACATCACAGCAACCTGGTCTCTCCTAAGCAGTAGGAATAACTGGGATCCTAATAACTAACAATCATAATAAATAACACATAGAGATTCTCAGAGTGCTTTACAGGTATTATCTCATTTGATCTTGACATCAACCCTGTAAGGTAAGAGATATTATTGACCCTGTTTTACAGATATGGAAACCAAGGCTTAGGGAGATTAGATGATTTACCCAGGGTCACAAAGCCAATAAGTGGCTTGGATAGGATTTGAATTCAGGTCTTTCCTGATTCCAAGTCCAATATTCAATCTACTACACCACCTACCATGCCATCTCTAATGGTTGTAATGATGGTGACCTCTGAATAGCCTTCATGTTTGGTTTTTCTAATCCCTCCTACTTAAAATAATTGTTATAGCAAACATCTTAGTCTAATCCTAAAATCTCTAAATGAATGATCAAACTAATTGGTCTTTAAAGCCTTTTACAGCTGGAAGAGTCTGTTTCTGTATGATATATTGCTACTTTCTATAACCTTTCCCCCTTGTGAACTCCTACCCTCCTGTCAGGCTGACTCAAAGAATGAGAAGTGGATATAAATGACGCAAAGCACAGCTTGCTTTTTTTTTTTACTAGGTAAAGTCTACAAATTGAGCTTTCCAAGCCAGAGGTGGTGCCAATGGACTTTATCTCACCAGAGGACAAAGTACCTGGCAATGGCCGGTTTCTTTTATGGAGAAAACAAAACAAACAAACAAAAAAAACTCAGCCCCAGATCCACAGACTCCAAGCACCCCATTCTTGCCTCTTCTGGTAGCAGAGTCTTAAGTACAGTAGGCCTCGGGTTAATCAGTCCTTAAAGTCTGGCCCTAAGATATGACCTCATTTGATAAAAACTCTCATTAAGTCTGGCTCCCAGACAAGGGCCCTCAGTCCTTGCTGTAGCTACTTCCACTTCTCAACCTGAAGGCCGGAGGGAGAAGAGAACCAGAACCCAGAAATGAAAAGGTAACAATTTCCCTGAATATCATTCAGCTGAGTGTCTACAGAAGGGGGGGGTGGTTCATGCCACCCCCCAGGGGGTGGTGAGGAGGAACAGGGCAGAGGGGAGCACCACCAAGGAGTGCTATCCTGAACCTAGGAAGGAATCCCCCACTGCAGGCATCTGGTCTCCTAGCCTGTCCTAGGAACAAAGTAACCAGATGTGATTGGAGGCTACCAGATTCAGGGGCCATTGTCTCCTAAAAGGAAATATGAGCCTGACTCCAGAAGAGTATTCAGAAGTGGAAGGAAAACCTTCCTCTTGGCACCTTCCAGCAGGTGGAGGGGAGAATCATACTAATGATCTCTAATAGCAACAAGAATGCTATTACAGGGGCAGCTAGGTGGCACAGTGGATAGAGCACCGGCCCTGAAGTCAGGAGAACCTGAGTTCAAATTCAGCCTCAGACCAAACACTTGACACATACTAGCTGTGTGACCCTGGGCAAGTCACTTAACCCCAATTGCCTAAAAAAAAAAAAAAAAAGAATGCTATTATAACAATTCTTTTGACATAATAACAACAGCAACAATAATAATAGCAGATGTGTCGCATAAGTGTGAAAACTTTATGTTTTCTACACCAGCCTAAAAACTATTGTTTTTGGAAGGAAGGATAGTCGTGTTTGACTAATGTATATGGATTCAGCTGTTGAACACTCTAACTTTTAAATGACTGTTGCAAGGGAAGGGCAGACTAACCCTAAAGCTGTAAAGGGGTCACAGACACAGAAAGAGCTCTAGGTCTGGCTTGCAGTCCTGCATTCCGCTACTTTTTAGCTATGAGACCTTGGGAAAGTCCTACAATGCCTCCGTCAGTTTCTTCATCTATGAAATGGGGCCGATAATGCCTGCCCTGGGACCCTCAGAGGGTTGTTGGAAGAATCTAATGAAACAATGCCCAAGGTACAGTGAAAAGACTGCTCATTTTGGTTCGCCAACCCACCACTACCCTGGGTGACGCTGGGTAAGTTATGTCAACTCAATGGGTCTGTAAAATGAGGGGACTGGATTAGATGGCCCCTGAGGGCCTTTCCAGACTACTCTTTGTAAACTGTAGTGCATTGTAAAAACATCTGCCGCATCCTTGCCATCTGCAGGGCTGCTGACCCTGGTACTTTTTTATTTTTCGCTGCTGCCTGAATGACGGCAAAAGTAATGATGCAAACAGGAAGCTGGAATATAGGGGCTCCTCAGGGAGTTCCTCTTAGTCTCAGAGTCTGTTTGCTCTCATCTCTGGCAATAAAACTTTAGTCCATGTTTGTGTTTTCATTTGAATTCCAAAGTTTACATTTCTCTCAAGGAAAGAACTAGAAGAAGGCTTTCTTCCCAGTACATGGGAAGTGAGCCAAGAGAAGAAGCCCCCTTAGAATTTCTCTGATGGGTGTTTGTTATTTTTCTGTAGGGTACATTGATTTTATCCCTCTCAAAATATTAGCTTTTAGGCTACCCAGCTCTCTAGCCAATGGATTAGAGATTATTGTAAACCATCAGAGAAATGGCCTGTATGGGTTTACGTAAGTGTAGTGTTGGGGAGGCGGAGATGGCTCTTCATTTCTCTCAGAGGGAATCTATTCACCACAAGACTGCTCCACATCTACTCCTCTGAGCAGGCTATAAACTTCCCTCTACCTTCTCCCACCTTGGAATTCTCTGAGGGACCCAAGGGGCATGAGGGCATATATATGAGTTTAGCTGTTGGGCCCTAGAGACAATTTCATGTCTTGGAAAGGTGCATGGCCTCCTTCCTGTCATTGGAGAAGTGGAGGACTCTAGAATGTTACAAGCATTGTTAGACATGATCATTGTGTCAGATGATTCTGTTCAACTCTTTTTTGTTGTTGTTATTGTTGTTATTATGAGGGAAGACTCATGAGGTGGAGTAGGCGTAAATGAAAAGGGGTAGACAGCTAATTATTGCGATATAAAAGCAATAGGCAGGCAAGTGTCAGCTTGTAGTTGAAGGAACTTGACTTTGAAGCTGGTAAAATTCAGAATAGTTGGAGGCCAGCTAGTAGCTTCCCTATATGGTGCGAGTTGAGCTGACACTAAGTGAGCCATCTCTCCAAATAATGTATAGACCTCAGACCAAAAACTTAGTACCAAGACAAATTCTGTGGGGGGAGAGACTGAAGAAGGTCCCCTCCCCACCCCGGCCCCCACTCCCCACTTTGAGGTTTGCTCAGTTCAAGATCTGGATAGATCTGTGATCTCAGGGAGGTACATTCTCCCTCCAATTTTGCAGATTGCAGCCCATTATGGTGCCTCCACTCCTGAGTGCTCACAAGAGTCTCTATTCAGTGGTAAACAGGGAATCATGAGACTCATCATGGCTTACTGACACCCAGAGCAGAAGTTGATAGTTTGGGGGATTCCAAGCAATCCAGAAAGGGGTGGGGTGGGGAACAAAACCACTGTAAAATACTTTATCCATCAAAGAATAATGTGGAATAATATGGAAGTGTTGGATCTCAGGATGAAGAAAGACTTCGTTTTTTTTTTCCCTTTCTTCTTCCTTTTTTTTTTTAGGCAAC
>NW_020954907.1:195498-206766 GCF_900497805.2 Vombatus ursinus | reverse complement strand
GTTAAGTGACTTGCCCAGGGTCACACAATTAGTAAGTATCAAGTGTTTGGTCTGAGGCCAGATTTGAACTCAGATCCTCCTGACTTCAGGGCTGGTGCTCTATCCACTAAGCCACCTAGCTGCCCCTTTCTCTTTCTTCTGTAGCTGTATTTCATTTGCCACTTCATCCTAAAAACTGAAAATGCTCATTCAGTCCAGTTTCCTGTGTGGCAAGAGCTCAACTTTTACTATAATAAAAGTAAAAATACTAATAACTGATATTTATAAAGCATTATACAGACATTATCCCATTTGAATCTCACAAGAAACCCATGAAGCAAGTGTTATTATTTTCCCCATTTTACAGATGAGGAAACTGAGGCAGAAAGGTTAAATGACTTGCCCAAGGTCACACAACTAGTGAGTATATCATGCCAAATTTGAACTCAAGTCCTCTCTACTCCTAGTCCAGTGTTCTATCCACTGTGCCCCCTTGACTCAACTTCTCTAAGACTCAAATTCATCATCTGAAAAATGGGGATAATAGTAGGTACCTACTTCCTGGAGTTGCTGGGAGAACCAAATGAGAGAATACATATAAAGTACTTTGCAAACTTTGAAGTGCTATAGAGATGCTAACTATTATTACTATTGTATTATTATCACTATCATTATTGACTTGCTCAGGGTCACACAGCTAGTAAGCGTCTGAAGTGGGACTCAAACCCAGGTCTTCTGGGTGCCTGAATCAGCACTCCACCACTACAACATCCACGTTTAGCATTAGAGAATATGAGAGCTGGTCCTTGCTGTGAGACAGCCCAAAACTGAAGAAGGGCCAGATTTGTCTTCTTCCCACTTAACAACTCTGCAGGTTGGAACGGGAAGGGACTTCCTAAGATCACACAGTTATTGGCAATCCAAGACTGGAACTCTGGCTGGCTCCTTCAAACAGCGTTCTTTCCATTTGTCCAGGCTGACTATCGATAATCTCCTGGGTCTGTTGACTTTTCTTTCTCTGTACCTTGGGAGCATTTTTTCTATTCTGGGTCTCTGTAGTTAGAATTAACATCTGTGATGTGATATAAATGAAGGTCACCCCCATCTGGTGCCTGGAAGGGAAGGGAAGGCTTCAGCTGGCACAGAGAGCCAGAACTAAGAATCCTGGCACTGGGAAGACATTCAGTTAATGGGAAAGGGAGGCAAAGTGGAAGATATAAGCACTTTATGAGTGGTTGTGGTAGACTGGAGACAAAGGTCGTGTGTAATTGAGGAGGCTGAGGAGCTAGAAGGCAAGGGTGTTCAAGGCAGAGAAGACTGGGAGTCTGGTACGCTAGGGGGGTATGCTAGAGATTCAGAAATGATAGCTGCAAGGATGTTAGCATTACTAGGATGGAGTAACCTTTCCCCTCCATTTTACACCTTCCTTCTCCCTTCCTTCCTATGTTTCTTACTGCTAACAGACACAAAATCACCTCCCTCCCTTTCCAACACCCTCACAATGGCATCACACACTGCCTTGAGCTGTGGCTAATTATGTGACAATGGAATGGGGTTGCTAAGGGGAACTGTGGAATCTCTTTCCCTAGAGGTCTTTGAAGATGAGAGATTTCTTTCAGAATAGGACATTTCAGATTGAGTTCTACCTCAAGGTAGGAAGATTGACTTCATGAATTTTAGAGAGCCTCTATACCCGTAGAGGTTTTAGGATTTTCAATCAGAGTTCCCTCTTTTACAGAAGGGGTGCAGCATAAGGGACATCTGGTCTCAGAACTGGAAAGACACAGGTTCAAGTCCCACTTTTGACAACTACTGGCTGTGTGATTCTGGCATGTCCCTTAGTCTGTGAGCTGCCTGTGCAGCTTTGTGTGGAGGAGGAGGGAGAAGAAATCCCCATGCTAATCAGCTTTTACACAGTCCTGCTCATTGGGGAGCAATCGGGAGTTCCCTGGGTCATCCTAGCAAGGTACCAGCAAGGAGCTGCAGCACTTGGCCAGCTCCTCCCCAGGGTCAGGAAACCAGGGATTCCCATAATCACCCACCACACTAAAAGAAACCCATTATCATTTCTAATCATTAAGTGACATAAATGATTTTCAGTTCATGTGTCCTAATACCTTAATAAGTACAATTTTATGCAAATTGAAACAATCAGAAAGGAAACACAGGATTGAATCTAAGACGGTAACCAAGTCTAAACCCAGTAGGAGAATGCACTCTCCTCTCCCCACTCCCCATGAGAGTGTTTCCTAATAATTTACACAAGAAATACAGTCAGGAGTCACCAGTTCCATTCTATAGTCTTTCTCAACAGGAAATTAGGACTAGTCACTCGTCTGTCAACCTCAATTTCTCTCCTGGTAATAGCACAGTAAGATTGTTCATTTTGGGTCCTTTAGAGATATTGTAAGAAATAACTGTGTGCATAATGTTTGATCTTTTACCCATTTTCATTTATCAAACAAATATTTATTAAGCTTCTACCATGGAAGCATGCTTTTACTGCTGCTTACAATTCAGGAACAAAGGCAAACTAAGTACTAAGCAGCCAGAGACAGTTGCCTCAGAAAAATATTAATCTGGGATTATAATAACTGAGAGTATCAGAGCCAACCCAAGTACCTCCAGGCCAAATCCAATGCCCTGACTAGCTGGGTAATATTGGGCAAGACAAGTCATCACTCTGGGCCCAACACTTGTTGGTTTTTTCTTTTGCATCTATGTCTATCGGTGAGGAAAGAAATGGTGCTCCTTTACCCCAAGTCACCTCCTTAGAATTTCCCAAGATCATCTGGTACTAGTTTTACCTCTTATTAAGGAAAGTGTATAACACCCACAGAAGACTTTTTTGAGAAGAGAGTGCCCCAACACACTGCTGCTTTGGGCTAAATATGGGTCTGCCCTTCATTTCCTTGACTTTCTCTGCCTTTTTCCCAGTGTGTCACATCAGGACTTTCCACACTTTGGATCATGGAAATAAGGAAGGAAGAGATAGATATGACGATTGAGCTACTGTCAGTGATCTTTGAAATATTGTGGGAACAGAAGAGGTACCATAGGACTAGGGAAGAGCAGATATTTCCCCGAGCTTTGACAAAAGGAAAGAAGAGCCACATCTGTAGAATATAGACCAGAGACCTCGACTTTGACTCCTGGAATATTCTAGAGGACATTAGTAGGTTTGTGGGTTAGAGCTGGAAGGGACCTTAGAGGCCATCTAGTTCAGGGGTTCAGGCATATAAGAATTTGGTTTTACTTTAATATTTGAAAAACTGGATTACCAATATAATTGTTTTCTTTTCTATTCCTCTGTGTTTTATTTTATGCACTAAAAACATTATTCTGAGAAGGGAAGCATGAGCTTCATGAGCCTGACAAGGGGGTCCATGAAACTAAAAAAGTTAAGACCCCTAATCTAATTGGATCACCTTCTTTTTTTTTAAACAAGGAAACTGAGACCTGCTCCTACCTCTTAGGAGAGAGATGGTTACATACAGATCAAGAATGAGGGATATATTTCCAGACATGGCTAAAGTGTTTATTTGTTTTGCTTGATTATATTTATTTGTTAAAATGGAGGCTTCAGGGGTTGGGGTATGTATCACAGAGGGGGGTGGGGCATAGTGTCATTAGGAAATAACAGTGATAAAGAGAAAGAAATTATTCAAACTAAAAACTGAAGCCCAGAGAGATTGTGACTTGCCTCAGTTCACAGAGGTAGCCAGTGGTGGAGCTGGGATTTTAACCCAATTCTTCTCACCTCTGAATCCAATCCATTGTGCCATGTTTTCTCTTAAGGAGGTAGTTAAAGAACGTCTAAAAGTAAGATTGGTGATCACAGGGTCACCATGGCTTCAGTAAAAAGAGGTCATTGCTTGCTAACCTCATTTCTTTTGTTGAGAGAGTTATTAGGCATGATGTTTAGGGCAATGTTTTCTATAGTTTACCTAGATTTTAGCCTACTCTCCATTCTTGTGAATAAGTTCAGGAGACATGAGTTACATGACAATTTAGCTAGATAGATTTGAAAATGTCCAGATTCAAAGAGTAGCTGGTCATCCAGGGTTTGATGTCTGCTTGGAAGGAGGATGTCCCTAGAAGAGTGCCTCGGGGATTTGCCCTTATTTAAGAATTTTACCAGAGACTTGGATAAAACCACAGATGGCATATTTATCAAATTTTCAGATGACACAAAGTCAAGTGTCATCCAAAAATACCTTGATGGGTTAAAACTCAATCCAAGATGAAATTTAAAAGGGATAAATGTCAAATTTTACAAACTTTAGTTCAAAAAATCAGCTACAAAAGGATTTGGAATTGGAGGAGGCATGGCTAGAAAGCAATCCATAAACTCAATTTGAATCAACACTGTTGTGATTTGGCAACCAGAAAATAAAAAATCAAAAGGACCCCAGTCTTGGGCAACTTTGAGAGAAGTATAGGGTCCAAAGTGAGAGAGTTCTCTATTCTCCCCTAGAGTACATCTGGGACATTGGATTTGATTCTGGGCCACATTCTAGAAAGGCCATTGATAAACTACATCATTGTTGTTCAATCATTTCAAGTGTGTCTGACTGGTCACCACCCCATTCGAGGTTTTCTTGGCAAAAATACTGGAATGATTTGTCATTTCCTTCTCCAGCTCCTTTTACACATGAGGAAACTGAGGCAAAGAGGGTTAAGTGACTTACCCAAGGTCACACAGCTAGTGAGTATTTGAGGCCAGATTTGAACTCAAGTCTTCCTGACTCCAGGCCACCTCACCACCTAGTTGCCCCTAAAACCTAGATAGCGTAGAATAAGGAAAGACAATCAGGGTGACAAAGGTCTTTTGAGATCATGCCATATGAGAATCTGTTGAAAGAATCAGTAACATATAGTATAGAAAATAGATTTAGATGGAAAACATAGTTATCTTCAAGTATTTAAAAAACTGACCTGTGTGAGGTGGGGGTGGGGGGAGGATTGGTTTTATTCCATTGTCTCTAGAGGGAGAGTTAAGGGCAAAGAGGAAAACTTGGGTTTGATGTCAGGAAGAATTTCCTGCCACAATTGTTCAAAGTAGGATGGTCTTCCTCAGTGGGGAATAAGCTCTTCCTCACTGGAAGTCTTCAAGCAAAAGTTTGAAGGGGCCAGTAAGGGGTATTAGCGGGGCGTCATTTAAGTAGAGGTTGGTAAATGTTCAAGTATTGCCAAAAGTTCTAGAATGTTGACACTTCTCTAAGGAAACAAGATTGGAAAACACAAGTCTGACCAGTCACTCTCCTCCTCAGGAAACCATTGTGTCTCAATATTATCTCTAGGATAAAACACAAATTCCTCCTTTGTAAAGAACAAGTTTGTAGTATTTGTTGGCTTGAAAGCAGACTAGTGGGTCAGACTGTGTGAGGCCATTCTGTTGGGTTCCTCATTCCACATTCCCCCAGCAGCTAAAGGGTAATGAAGGGCTCTCTAGGTTAGGGCAGGCCCTCTGGATTAAAAGTAGAACTCAGCACTTCAGAAATACTTAATACTTTATTAATTCTTGATGCAATTATCCTCTCTTCTCACGCCTATGGGAATAACTTGAGCTTTCCTGACCTCCAAACAGACACATAACATCCAGGGTTTGGAGGATGGCTACTTTGTAACTTACTCTCTCTAGAACTGGCCTTGTTATTAGATTGACAAAATGTTGTGTATGTGCTACAGGTGCTCATTAGATTGTAAGCTCATCAAGGTCAAGGACTGTTTTTCTTCTGCCTTTGTATCTCTAGCACCTAAGCAAAGTGTCTGGAGTATAGCAGGTGTTAAGACATTCTTGGTGAATTTCATTGCTTGATGGTCTCTCCTAGTTAAGACTGGTAAATCCTAGGATTTTAGAGTTAAAAGGAGTCTTATAAATAATTCAGTCCAGCTCCTTCATTTAGAAGAGGAGTAAAGATGTAAAGTGATTTGTCTAAGTTCACACAGCTAGCAAGAGGCAGACCCAGAATTCAAACCCATTAGTGACTGACTACTCTTTGGGTCTGGTCATTCAACCAGTTTCAAAACCACTTGGTTGTACTATCATCTAACCCACATCTCACCATCATAGTCCCCAAACTAACAAATCAGACTCCTGAATCCATCAGTCTTTCCCATATACTAACCTGGAAATTTTGTGATATATGTGTTTTACTGAAACTCACTTCTTGATTCCCATCCAGAACTGTCTAGAACCCTAAAAGAAGGAACCTTCCTTTGGAGAAATCTATATAAACATACTTAAAGCATTTTCTTTGTCAGAGGTTTTATTTTAATGTTTTTATACTGAGTCTAAGTAGCCCTCAAAAGGCATCACCACTAAAAGAGGGAGAGTGAACATAAGAATCATACCTGATTTCAGACACGCTACCTCCCTAAGATCTAACTTACTAAGTGACAGAAACTTAGTATTATTCTTTAGTGGTGGTACTGGTTATATGTCCAATACTTAGTATGGTGCTTGGTAAATAGTAGGAGTTTAATAAATGCTTATTTACTATTGTATCCTTGTCAATTAATTGGGTGATTGATTAAGTGATCAGAAAAAAGTTTGACTATTATCGCTGTAGTCCAAGACACCATAGCAACATCCCTCCTCACCCCCCACCTCCAATGCTTTTATTATGATCATACATGAAATAATGATATGGGGGTCAGTTAGTTTGGAATTGTCAGCTGATAGGGAGTGGGGCAGGTACTTTAGAATTATCACCAGGCAAGCAAAACAATGTTCCGGGGGACCAGTTACTTTCGGAATCTTAGGTGATGGCCCAAAGGATGCAATACCCACATTTTCATTACATTGCAATATGATGTGATTATAAGGTATTTACAGTAGGACTGTGAAATAATATTGAATGGGAAAACGCTATGCAGAGCACGCCAATCCTTCGGTTAACGAAACCTAAGATTACATTGGACCTTTTGGCAACCACATCACGCTATTGACTCATTGACCTTATACCTAAATAAAATACCTAAGTCTTCATCACATGAACTCCTATTAAACCACATTTCATTTAGCTTAGTTTTTTTTTTAACCCAAGAGTTTAGTACAGTACCCAGTGCTTAATAAGTGTTTGATGACTGGCTGACTGATAAGAAAGTTTTTATTTAAACTTCCTGAATTTCATCTTGTTCCATTTAATTCATTGTTACTGCCTCTTTTTAGATCCTGATTCAGTCCTCCAACACAACTTCCTCTTCTAGTTTCATGTCTTCTGTAAGTTTAATGAGAAAACCATCAATAACTTAATCTAAGTGAAGGGACCTCAGCCTGGGAAAGATACATCACTAAAGACTACTAGAAGTTTGCTGAAGAAGGAGTATTTGATAGATAACTATATTATCCTATTGAAACGACCCAGATGTAGTAGAGTTAATGGGGGGGGGGGAATTGCAGATTGAAGACAAAACAACTTTATGATACTAAAACAGTATGAACCAAATAGTTTTCTTTATGAAAAATTAATTGATGTCTTTATTTTATTTTTGTATACATGATAAACTCAAGAACTTATTTTCTTTCATGTTGAATAGAAGAGATAGAAAAATTTATTGAAAGTCAGAGATTATAGGAATGAAAAGACTTTGGGAACCACTGATCTGAGTCACTGATAAAAATATTAGGAAAAATAGGGCCCAGAGAAGAGCCCTCAGCCACTGCACCTGAATCTTCCATCTAAGTTAAAATTAACTTGTTAATGATTATTCTTGGTATCATCCAGTCAACATTTGTCTAACTGTCCATATGTGTATTCTGAGTGAGCTTGTTAATTCATCTACACGGCTTATACTGCATTTTCCTGATCTGCCAGTCTGATAATACTGCCAAAGGAGTAAATCACTTCCCTTTGGTGAATCCTTGCTGTCTCCTTGTGATCACTGCTCCTTGTTCTCCATAAAAACTCCCAAATCACTCATTTTCTAATAGACTCTAATTTTTTTTTCCAGAGACAGACATCAAATTCTCCCTTTTCTTATATATCCTTGTTCTGAGTTATTCTTACAACTCCTTGCAGATTCCTCTAAATTTGGGTGGTAATTAATGCTTTCATCACTTCTATTTATTATATCTGGGTCCTTTAGTCAGTCTGGGGCCACCACTTTTCCAATGACCTGTGTGATCTCTTCTCTGCCAGGCCCTTCTCACTCTTCAGGGGAAAGCCATTGGGACTTAATTGAGAAGCAGCATTAAATATTGGGTAATAGACCAAAGCCAGGAAAATCTGAGTTCAAGTCTCACCTCTGACACTCACTAGATACCTGATCCTTAGTAAATCCTAATCTGTAAAATGGAAATAATTTTAACCTGTTTACGTCATTAGCTTCTAATGAAGATCAAATGAGATAATGTATCAAAGTATCTAGTTAAAGATCATAAGAATGAGAATTGTTATTATTATTATTATCAAAACAATTCTGGAAATTTTAAAGTTCTGTTCTGAATCAGGAGAGCAACAGTGGCTTTGAGCATGCATGTCTAATATCCCTTCTGGCCATTTCAAAAGATGGTAGAAGGTGTAGCTTCAGCTGAAGAAACTGAGTCAAAGACAAAAAATGAAAAAATCCTCCCCCTTCAAGGAACTTGTATTCTTGGACAAGGTATCCCCGAGGACACCCTCCCTGTATCCTTGGGAGGAGGGTAAAACATATAGGCAGGTGTGTAAATGCAATAGAAAAGCAATATTTAAAACTCAGTGTAATGTTGAGGATAGAGAGCAAACCTCAGAGTCAGGAAGTCCTGGGTGCATATACTAGCTATGTGGTTTTGGGCAAGTGACCAAGCCCCTTTGTAACATAAATTCTTAACCTATGGTCTGTGGCCTTTTTGCGGGGGGGGGGGGGCAGCGGAATTACTATGTTTCAATATAATTGCTTTGTAATCCTAAGAATTTTATTTTACACAAATACAAGCATAATTGTGAGAAGGGGTCCATGAGATTCCCTAGACTGCTTCACAAAGAGGTCAAGGATTCTTACTCTAAGACTATACATACTCCGGTGGAAAAGGTGTTTATCTGCCAAGGTAGAGATGGGGTGTTACCAGGTATGCTCTACATCAATGAATTTACAGGTCTTGGAAAAAGAAATGTTAGATAAAGAAATTTCAAGGAGGGGGCAGCTAGGTGGTACAGTGGATAAAGCACTGGCCCTGAAGTCAGGAGGACCTGAGTTCAAATCCAGCCTCAGACCAAACGCTTGACACTAGCTATCCCTGTGACCCTGGAAAGTCACTTAACCCCAATTGCCTAAAAATAAAAAAAAAGAAATTTCAAGGAGAGGAGGAGTCTAACAGCTGGGGAGGGGATCAAAATAGGCCTTGTAGAGAAGGTCACACCTGGATGAATCTTGAGGAGAGTTTAAGAAGTGGAGAAAAGGAAAGAGCATTCTGGGTATAGAGAATAGCTTGTGCAAAGATATGGAAGTGGGCAATCTGTCATTATATTTCTAGGAAATAGCAGGTAATCCATTTAGACCAGAGCACAGGATGCAAGATGGAGGAATGTTACATAACTTTGGAAAGTAGTCTAAGGCCAGGGCATGAAGGGCTTTGCATTTTGTCTTAGAGGCATTGGGGGGACCACTAAAGTTTCCTGAGTGATGTGATCAGACCTTTTTACCAAATGCATCTCATTACCTCTATTCTAATCTATCAGCCCCATTCAGGATGCTCAAAAGAGCACCCCTTCTGGCCATTTCAAAAGATGGTAAAGGGTGTAGCTTCAGCTGAAGAAACTGAGTCAAAGACAAAAATGAAAAAATCCTCCCCCCTCAAGGAACTTGTATTCTTGGACAAGGTATCCCCGAGGACACCCTCCCTGTATCCTTGGGAGGAGGGTAAAACATATAGGCAGGTATATAAATGCAATATAAAAGCACTATTTAAAACTCAGTGTAGTGTCGAGTGTTTACATGGGCTCTTCCCCTTGTCTTCCCTCTGCCTCCCAGAATCTCTAGATCCCTGCAAAGCACAGCTTAAGTGCCCTCTTCTACACAACCTTTCCTGGTTCTCCAGGGATTAAGGCTCTCTCAATCTTAAAATTAATTTTTATTGCTTTTTGTAGTTTTGTACTTACTTTCCTGTGTATATTATAACTCCTACCCCAGGAGAAAGGAAGCTCATTGAGAACAGGGCTTACTCATTTTTGTCTTCATTTCCCCAGCACCTAATGTGTAGTAGGTGCTTAATAAGTATTCATTGAATTGAATTGTTGAGGAATAATGGATTAACTGAAAAAAATGAGTGTTAGTGGGTGGTTCCTAGGTAAATAGATTTTGTGGCTCAGGGCCATGTTCCCATTTTCTCATGGAAACTCGGGGTTTAAAGGAACCTGAAAGATTGTCTAGTCCAACCCCCAGAGCAAACTGAGGCTTACAGGAAGGAAAACTTACCCAAGGTCATACGCCTACTTACCATCTGGAGCTCATTTCTTTAAAGAGCTGTGTCTGTACACTAGTCTGGCTAAAGAGCTTTTCCCAGAAACGAATTTGAGAGCTAAAAGGTAAGAATCTAGAAGCTCTCTCTAAAAGTTCCCCTTGAGGGAAAATGTGATAAGGAGAGTTAGCTGTTATATAACATTAAATAGCACCCAAATAAAAATTGTTAACCTGGAAGCATTAAAGCCTAGGTCCCCAGCATGGAGAAAAATAAGCCCTACCCTCCTGTAATGAAGAAGTGGGATGGTTTAGGGTGCTTTACTTGAAGTCAAGATGATCCGGGTGCAAAATCTGCCTTGGCATTTACTAGCGATGCAACTATAGGCCAAGGGCTGCATCTCTCTGACCCTCAGACCCTCTGTAAAAATAGGAATTATAAAACCTCACAGAGTTGTTGGGAGATAATTCCACAAAGTGTTTTGCAAGCTTAAAAAGCAGCTATATAAATACCAGCTATTACTATTATTACCAAGGGGAGACAGCCTACTGTGAGCAAATGAAGCCTTTATGGAGTCCTAAGGATCTCTGATAGTTTTCGAAAGGCTGCTAGGTTTATATATTGGGTAGTTAAAGCTTAATGTGATTAGCAAAAATCCCTTCCCCCTTCTTGGAAATCGAGACCCTCATATGTGTGTGTGCATGTGTGTATATATGTATATATACAAATATTTTATTTTTCCCCAATTACATATTAGAATAATTTTTTTAACATTTTTTAGTTTTGAGTTCCAAATTCCATCCCTCCCTCCCTCCCTCCCCTCCTCCCTCTGTGAGATGGTAAACAATCTAGTATAAATTATACATGTACAATCATGTAGAACATTTCTATATTAGTCATTTTGT
>NW_020954907.1:191192-195449 GCF_900497805.2 Vombatus ursinus | reverse complement strand
AAAGAAAGAAAGAAAGAAAGAAAGAAAGAAAGAAAAAGAGAGAAAGAAAGGAAGGAAGGAAGGAAGTGAAAAACAGCATGCTTCAGTATCATAGTCAGTATTCAAGCAGTATCAGTTTCGAGACCCTCTCTTTAAGTAGTTAAGCCCTGTAACTTCATAAAGATTAATCAGACAGTTTGCTGAAGGTTTAGGACAGTTGCCATGTCTTTTTCTTGCTCTCTTCTCCATTTATGTCAATAACACTTAAGTGACTCATGCTCTTGCAGAAAGGCCCCTAGATGAGTTCATTTGACCATCCAGCCACACATGGGGCTAATGTCCCATTAATCTTAGCCCTGAGTCGTCAAATCTATTTATTCAATTTTGTTGTCACAAGATGCAGCTCTGGCAGAGCCGTGCCTGGCTCCTCTAAGCCTACCACTTTGGAGAGTTTTCATCAGTGGGGTCTAATGTGACCAGGCCACTCCCACTCTGGGCTTTGATCATAGGCATATGTCATATTCACAGGATCTCAGAGTAAGTAGTGGGAGGAAATGTCTAGCCCAACCCTTATTTTAGAGAAGAGGAGAAGGATCATAGATTAAGAGTGGAAAGGCACTACTAAGTTTAACGCCTTCATTTTACAGATAGGAGAACCGAGGCAGACAGTGGTTAAGTGGCTTGCCCAGGGTCATACAGGTGATAAGTGTCTGAGGAAGAATTTGTACTAGGGTCTTCTTGTCTCCAAGCTCAGCATTCTATGCACTATTTCTCTTAAAGAGCTGCCTAAACTAAGATTTACCCAAAGTCACATAACTAATAAATAGCCACTATAAGACCAAAGCCAGGCCCTCTGACTTCACTCAATCAATCGATTAATCAATCAGGGTCTAGCACAGTGCCTGGCACATAGTCGACACTGGATCTACTTCTCTCTCCCTTATGCCCCTGTTAAAAGGAAAATTCTTTGTTCAGGCTTTCATCCTGATTAATGAGGCACAACTCAAGACAAAGAGAATTAAAAGGAGTTTATTAAAAGTATGTCAAGGTAGCAACACGTTGACAGGCTGATTACTGGAGATCAGCAAGGATTTCAAGATGGGGCCAGGTTTGTTGGTAATGAGATAAAGACAATTTGTAATGAGATACAGACAATTCAGATAGATCCATGTCAGCAAAATGGAGTGGGTCATTGCATCTCAGTCTCTCCCCAAGGTAGCAAGTATATGACAAGTTGACAGGTACAAACAGGTGGGGAACAGCTAAGTGGCACAGTGGATAGAGTGCTGGGCCTGGAGTCAGGAAGACCTGAGTTAAAATCCAGCCTCAGACACTTACTAGCTGTGTGACCCCTGGGCAAGTCACTTAACTCTAAAAAGGAAATGCTTAACCACTCCAGTATCTTTGCCAAAAGAACCCCAAAATGGGGTCCAGAAGTGTCAGACACAACTGAAACAACTAAGCAACACCACCACCACCACCACAAACAGGTAGGAGGTGACTTGGTACATGATAAATAGCAAGTAATACAAAGCTGCAGACCGGAGCCTCCCCCAACACTGATTGACAGGTAGGTCTGGGAACAATGGGTCACTAAATCAGCACAACTTTCAATACTCCACTGCTATATTTGATAATCAGTGAAATAATGAAAACAGAAAGCTAGACACAGGAAGCAAAACAATCATTTAATGCATCAGGAGCAGAAGAAAATCTAGATTGTTAAATAAAAATTCTCCATTTAGCACCCACTAATATCTACAAGAATTGGGGGCACCCAGGCAAATTAGGCAGCTTGGTAGTCCAATGAATAGAACTCGGGACTCGGAGTCAGAAAGTCCTGAGTTCAAATCCAACCTCAGATACTTGTCCCTCAGTGCCTTAGTCTGTAAAATAAGGATCATATCCTCTAGTCCCAAGGTTGTTTTGACGATAAAATGAGATATTTGTGGAGTGCTTTGCAAAACTTTAAAGAGCTTTATAAATACTAACTCATAACTAGGATGGTTATTGTGGCAAATATTTTCAAAAAACTTGGTTGTTCAACACCAAATTATTCCTTTTTATCCTCTAACTTGGGAAGACTAATATTAGCAAGGGAGAAAAATAATGGAACATAAATGTTACTTTTTAAGTCTACTGGTATATGTTGAAATTGTCAAACTATAAATGCTCTATTAGCCTGGCCCTATAGTTGATAGAACTTCTAAG
This sequence comes from Vombatus ursinus, assembly GCF_900497805.2. Classification (NCBI taxonomy): domain Eukaryota; kingdom Metazoa; phylum Chordata; class Mammalia; order Diprotodontia; family Vombatidae; genus Vombatus; species Vombatus ursinus. The sequence continues at coordinate 193,259 of NW_020954907.1, read as the reverse complement.
ACATCTCCTTGGGCCCATGTGGTAGATCACCTTTCACCAAACGGAGTCAGTAAGTATTTTCTGGTTTTAAATTATGACATGAGAAAGAACTGAGCTCAGTAATAAACTGAAAGTCCATGATCCAGGGTTTTAATTCCAGCTCTGAATTTAGTAAATACATGAGATCATCCCTCTATAGGGATCAGTCAACAATCAATCAACATTTAACAAGCATCTATTATGTTCTAGACATTGGGCTAAATATTGGGGATACAAGTACAAAGAAAGCAATGATTCTCTAATCACAATGAGCTTACATGCCAATGGGGGAGACAACAAGGACATATAAATGACACAGATATAAATTTAAAACACATAGAGGAAAGACGGGTGTGCATAGAATTTAGAGCTGGAAGGGACCTTAGAAGTCCTTTAGATCAGTGGTTTCAAACTCAAATAGAAATGATTCCTGCAGACTGCATATTATTGACTTAGAAAAACACAAATTAACAGTATCCATGTTGCATTGTATTTTTATTTATTTTGTTAATTGTTTCCCAAAGACACTTCAGTCTGGTTTGGGCCACACTTGAGAGTTTTACAGGCCACTTGCCACCAGCTGGCCATGAGTTTGATGCCTTAGTTCAATATCTTTATTTTTCAGGGGAAGAAACTGAGGCCCAGAGTGGATAAATGACCTTCCAGGAAAGTAGCAAAGGCATGATATAAAAGCCTGATTCTTTGACTGTAAATCCAATGCTCTTTCTGTAAAAAACGAACAAACAAAACAAACAAACAAACAAACAGAGACCCAGATGAATTAGAAGTGATTTCTCAAGTTCTTCTAGCTCTAATTGTATTTAGTCTAAGGTTTCTTCCAGATCTAATATTCTCTGTTCCAAGGGAGGCAGCACAGTACAGTGGAAAGAGGGTAGGATTGGGAAGCTAGGGACTTGAGTCTAACTCCTTTCTTAATCACTCTCTGTGTGACCTGGGATACCACTTCTCTGGGCCTCAGTTTCTTCACATGTACTAGGAGGTCATTGGACAAGTTAACCATTAAAGCCTCTTCTAGCTCTTAATCTGCAATCCCGTAGTCCTTCCTGAAGTTAATATTCTTTGTTTCAAGGGCCCTTCCAGCTCTGACATGCTACCACTTTCAGTGACTTGACCAGTATCCCCTTCCAATATTCATAAATGAAGAATCATGGGACAGAAATGGCGAACTCAAGGGAACATGTTGAGTTGGTATCCAAATCCTATTTGACATTTCTCTATAATTCTCTGATACTGATTAGCACTTGATGAGACTCAAGACCAACCTGTCCCACAGGGCTAACGGCAAGATTAAGGACAATAAAGGAGTTGTACATTTGCATTTAATTTCTACAGGAGTATTATGAGACACCTCCAGAGGACTCATTAGAGAAGGCGTTGCCATGATTGGCATAGGCTGTAACCGATGTGCAATTATGATTGACAACACCCCAAGCCAGGGATCAAACGTCTGAGTAACAAGGAAAAATCTCCATGGCTCAGCAGAGGGTAATCAGGCCACCCCTGGCAGAATCTATTGATGCAAGGTAGGGGAGAGGGTGGCTTTTCTTGCCCCATTTCTGGTTTTTAGAAGGGAGGCCTAAAGCTGAAAGGGACAGAAATGCAATCCAATCCAACAAGCATTTATTAAGTGCCTACTGTGTGCAAGGCAGTGCATTAGGTGCAAGGAACCATCAAGCCAGGATAGACATGGATATGAAGACAAAAAAGGAAAGAGTCCCTGCCCTCAAGAAACTTACATTTTATAAGGAAACATAATATGTAAACAGATAAGTTGATACATGATCATTTTATTAAGAGAAAACAACAGTTAGATGAGAACAGAGGCGTAAAAGAAGCTAGGGATTGGAAGGGTGGAGGGAATTTGCAAAGTCAGTGTGTGAATGTCTGCTCAGAAATATCTTACACAAATCAAATCTCTGCCTCTGTCTCTTTTTGTCTGTCTCTTTCTATCTCTGTCTATTTCCCTCTCCATCTCTGTTTTGGTCTGTGTCCATGCTTCTCTGTCTCTGTCTCTCTGTGTCTCTTTCT
>NW_020954907.1:170153-191171 GCF_900497805.2 Vombatus ursinus | reverse complement strand
TCTCTCTCTCTCTGTCTCTGTCTCTCTCTTTCTCTCTGTGTCTCTGTGTCTCTGTCTCTAACTCTCTCTGCTTGTCTCTCTGTCTCTCTCTGTGTGTCTCTCTCTGTCTCTGTCTCTCTGTCTCTGTCTCTCTCCCCAGGTTGATCCTATTAGCCAGCTTAGCTGTTCTGCTGTTGCAAGTGGTTAATGGAGCCTCCAAATACCAGGTATGTGGCTTTTCAATTTAGCCCCAGTCTTGATCACTTGAGTGTCCAGCACCTCCCTTACCTACTGAGACCTCTTCTTACCTGTTTAAATGAGCTTTTCAGTGCTCCAAGCAACCAGGTGGGGAGAAGATTTAAAGCTGGGGGAGACCTCAGAGGTCATCTGGTCAAGGCCCAGTGTTTTGGAGGTGAGGAAAACAAGAACCAGAAAGATTGTGTCTTACACAAGGTCATGCAGGTAGTGTTTGGAAGAACCAGGATTCAAATCGAAGTCCTTCGGTTCCCAGAACACTGTTCTTTCCACTACACAACAAGAAATCCCAGCGTCCTTTTGAAGGGTGTAAAAGTAAGAGGTGTCAGGAGTTTTAACTCTTTTCAACATCATAGCCCTATAGTGGGAAGATTCTCTTCAAATGTATTTCAGCATCTCTAAGCTCCCCCATCTGATTTACGGGTGCAATGAAACCTTAAAGATCAGATAAACTAATGCCTTTATTTTTGCTTTTGTGCGTGGGTGAGTGGACCTAGGGGGCAGTGTGGTCCAGTGGAAAGAATGTGGCTTTGGTGTAAGCTGACGTGGGCTAAAATTCTGGCTCTGTCACTTACTGCCCATGTGACCTTGGACAAGTCAGTTAGTCTTTCTCTGCCTCAGTTTACTCCTCTGTGAAACAAAGAGACCAGACTCGATGGCCTCTCAGGTCTCTTTCAGTTCTAAATATCCATTCTTGTCATTTCCATGGATTGAAAACTCAACACAGTGCTTGGATCACAGAAAGCATGGAATATGTGGTTTTTCATTCATTTATTCGTTTCATTCTCAATGGTGTCCGGGTCATGGAGAGGGTAAGTAACTTGCCCCAGGGTCAATAGCTTTCTATTCATTATGCAACACTACCTTTCATTCTGCTCTCCACCTCAACCTGGTTTTACAGATGAAGTAACTGAGGGCTGGGGTAGGGGGGATAGGGGATAATGTTTTACTTAAAGTCCCATCTTCCTGACTCATCTTCCTGAGTTCACATCTGGCCTCAGACACTTACTAACTGGGTGACCCTGAGTAAGTCACTTGACCCTGTTTGCCTCAGTTTCATCATCCATAAAATGAGCTAGAGAAGGAAATGCTAAACCATTCCAGTAGCTTTGCCAAGAAAACCCCAAATGGGGTCATGAAAAGCTGGACACAACTGAAACAACTAAACAACAAATTATTTTATGCTAGAAAATTCTAGTTTTCATGACCTGTATTTCCATATTTTGTAATATTTAGTCACATATATGTGACACACATGAGTGAAGGCCAGAAGACTCCTGTGGATAGTAACACAGGGGCATGGGTATAAATGCTGGATTGGGAACAAAACTGAAGGGGGTACAATAATCAAAACTTACCTTAATATGAAAATTTCTTCTTCAGCTTTGGAATAGTAGCATATACTTGTGAGATCCAGCCGGAGAAGTCTGAGAGAAGACATTCTTTCAGAGTTAGATTGAAATAATGAATGAATGAATGAATGAATGAGTAGATGGGTGGATAGATGAATGAAAAAGCATTGTGCTTACCACGTGCTAAGCACTTCTCTAAGCACTGGGGTACAAATAGAAAAGTATGTCAGTGTCTGTTTTAAAGGAGATAACATTCTAATAGGACAGACAACACATATAGCAAGTTGAAGCTACAAGTCAGTTGGAAAGGTCCCAGAGCCCTTAAGGTACAAAGGCAAAGCAAATAGTAATGCATCTTCTACAGTGGTGATTCCACCACTTAAACCAGGTATCTTTCTCATGTTCAGACCCTGGACAGGGCCTGAAGATGAGGGTTATACTGGATGACCTCTTCAAGGACCACCTAACCTTAATAATACGATGCCCAGCCCAAGGATGCCATAGGCAACCTTGCCTAAATAAAGCTATTCATAGAAGAACAATAAAGCCCCCCCCCCCCAGTTTGCAAGGACCATAAAATCTCTGCCAAGGGGGCCTCCTAAGGGACTTAACCTGAAAGCTACCTCACCATTAGTTTCTCATTGATTTTTCTCTTGGTTTCCAGGTCTTAATGAATGCCAAAAGAAAGGACGGCTTCTCTGAAGAGAACCCTAATAAACAATTGTAAGTGCAACATTAACCACATTTAAAGCCTTTCTCTTTGTTTTCTCTCTCTGGGCTCACTAAAATCAGCTTCATTTAGAATACGCAGCTTTTTGTTGTTTTCCAACCTTTCTTGAAATCTAATATACTTTGGCTGATTAAGTGGTAATAAATTCATTTAAACCTAAAACTCTCTCAGACAAAGTACATTTAATTTTCCAGTTACGAAACTAATCTGGGGGGTCAGTTTGTAGTGTGGAACACTGCACCACCCTCCCCCACCTTTCTCTCTCTTAAATCAATTGATTTAATAGACACTTGGAAGATACTCATTAAACCACAAAGACAGGTTCAAGGTTTAGCTGAGGGCAGGGGAGGGGTTAATGCTCAAATTATCTCAGAAAAATAATCAATCCTAGTGGTCTCTTTTTGCTCTTCCAAATTGCCCAAATGAGGCTGATAATTACTACTGCTTTTGCTACGAGAAGGACAACCTGGCTAATAGCTGGTTGCACTCTAACCCTGTTTGGCTGAATCAGCACATTCTCTGTTGATTTGCTCTAGGCTATGACTAAGTCTATATTTGAAATGCAGAGCTTGCCTGTCGTCCTAGTATCCTGATTAGCTTCTCTTAAACCTGGGAACAATTGACCTCTGAATTCTGTGGCCTTCAATCCTGCTGAATCAGAAAATTTGCCCTTTTAGACCCACCCCACCCTCCCTTTATCAAACTGATTTATTTATTCTGAAGCAAGCTATTTGTTACGAGATATATGAATGTTTCTTCCACCCATTTGCCCAAGAAAACCATTGATGAAGTTCTTCATAGTCACTACCTTGGTAGAATTATAGATTTAGAGCCTGGTACTACCTATATATTCTTAGGAAAATCACTTTACTTTCCTCAGTTTCCTCATTTGTAAAATGAGGGGCTTGAATTAGGAAAGCTCTGAGGTCCCTTCCAACTCTAAAATCTATGACCACTCATGTAGGCACTTCTTCCACCAACTTTTCACCCAACCCTCACCCCACCTGTTTTATTGAGGAAAATCTTAGACTTAGTTCTATATCTTATACCTACTTAAAAGGCAGGGCAGCTAAGTGTCACAGTGGATAGAGTGCTCAGCTTGGAATCAAGAAGACATCTTCCTGAGTTCAAATCTGGCTTCAGACACTTACTAGCTGGGTGACTCTGGGCAAGTCACTTAACCCTATTTGCCTCAGTTCCTCATCTGAAAAATGAGCTGGAGAAGGAAATAGCAAACCGCCCCCAGTTTTCTTTGCCAAGAAAACCCCAAAGGGGGTCACAAAGAGTCAGACACAACTGAACAACAACTTAAAAAGCAAATGTATCCTATCCACTTGTGCCAGGCATGGAAGCAAAAGTCGTTTACAAAAAAATAACTTGTAACTATTTAATGGAGCAGCTATCTCTGTTTGCCTTTACACTGTTAGAAAACATACTATTAGATTAAATGAGATTAATATTTGTAAAGCACTCAATAAGTACTATATAAATGTTAGCTATTATTAATTATTATTATTTTATATTTTAATTATTATTAATATTATTAGCTGATCTCATTTTTAGCTTTAATTTCCCGAACATATCATTTGTTTTCATAGGAATTTGGGCCCAAAGGCTATTGAACAATCAGAAAAAGACAACCTTCTCACTGAGCCCAGACAAGATTGGGAGGAAAACCAAGGTAGATATGATTACAGAGACGACAAGCCTATCCCAGGTTCCCTGATGTCTTCATCAAAGGCAGTTGAATTCAGAGCAATGGAACTTACAAGTCACAATAATCTTGATTTTTTTTGTGTAGCATCCTTCATTACTTCAAAAAATTCCTGATTTTACTCATGTCTGTGCTCCCTCCACCCGTGCAAAGCCCAACTCTCTCACCCCAGTGTAAATGGATTCCTGACTTTCTACAGCCAAAAGTATTCATCAGTTGGTGTGTCCAGCTTCCTGGAGTTGAGCCTTTGTTAACTAGTTAGGGTGGTCCTCAGATGACAGACCCTCTAGTCCATTGCAAGGCCTGTGCCCAATGTGGCTCCAGGTTAGCAGAACCTGCCAAAGCTGGCACTGTGTTAGAGCAGTCTCTCAGAACATAGGCTTACCTTCGTATCACTGTGGGTATTACAGAAAGACTTTAGCAGAATAGATTCTAGCTATGTAATCCTCCTAATATATATCTGTGTGTGTGTGTGTGTGTGTGTGTGTGTGTGTGTGTAAATACATATATATAAAACTATGTATGTGTATATACATATATTTATATGTGTGTATATATACATATATACACACATACATATATACATATATATATATACATGTACATGCATTCTTCCTATATGTCACTTTCCTATTATGGAATCTGAGGCACAATCTGTAGGTGGTACAGAAGACAAAGTGCTGGATCTGGAGTCAGGAAGACCTGAGTTTAAGGACTGCCTCACCTATTAACTGTGTGACTCTGGACAAGTCACTTCTTTAAGCCTCAGTTTCCTCATCTGTAAAACATGGTACCTACCTCACAGAGTTGTTATAAGACTCAAATGAGATGATATATGTAAAGTGCTCTATAAACCTTAAAGTGCTACATATAGTTGTATTATTATTGTATATAAACTATATAGTTTTTATATTATACACAAAACTATATATAGTTATTATTATTATTAGCTAGTATATAAGTATTCTTTCAAATATGTAACCAGTAGTAGATGTTGTTGAATGAATGTTGGCACGTTCAGACTGAGAGGTTCTCCTGGCCTATAGTGCAATACTCCCAAAAGCTTGGGAATGGGCCCCAAAACTTGAATTCAGGTTAGAGAAATACTCTTCACCATCAACAGCATCCAGAGTGAAATTAGTTCAAGCAGAGCCCCCCTCTTAGTCTAAAATCCCTATTGAAGCTATTATCTCCCCCTCACATCCACATGCACCCCAAAAAAGACAGGAGTCTTCAACTCTAATGGTTGTCCCAAAGGGTTATGCAAATTCACAGTGCTGGTTGTTGCCTACCTAGCATTCAAGATCAACCAGGGATAGGGAAACCTTGGGGAACTGCTGCTGATTCTGCTGAGGGCCATTTTGAGATGGTTAATTTCTATCTCTGCTTGGCTTTTTTTTTTTTTAGGCAATTGGGTTAAGTGACTTGCCCAGGGTCACACAGCTAGTAAGTGTCAAGTGTCTGCTTGACTTTAAATAAAGCTTATGCAAGCAAAAATAACTAAGTCTGCTCTCTGTGCTAGACAATGAGAATTCTTTAAGCCTAGTACTGCTGATCAATCAGCCAACTAATCCATCAACAAGTTTTCATTAAATACTTAGTATGCATCAAGTGTTGGGGATACTAAGTCAAAAATGAAAAGGTCCCTGCCCTTAAAACATTTACCATAGATCAGGGGAGATGGCAGGTACAGAGAGAGAGACAGAGTGAGACAGAGAGAGCAAGAGAGAGTGAGAGGGAGACCGAGAGAGAGAGGCAAGCTGTCCCAAAAGTCTTAGTGTAGTTTTGAGTGTAGGATTTTGTGAAGGCCCTGTACGTACAAATTCCATACAAAATAAACACAAGGTAATTTTGGCACAGTGGACACTAGGAGCACTAGAAGGCCTTGCGTGAGTTGAATCTTGAAGGAAAGAAGTGATTCCAAGGGGCAGAGGGGAGGAAGAAGCATATTCCAGGTATTTTGGATGTGGGCACACAGGCAAGGAAGGCTGGCCATCATATATGAGCAACAGCAAGAAGGCCAGTTGGCCTGAATGACACAATGTTTTCTAGGAGGTGATCTATAGAAAGCCTGTGAAGATTGGCTGAGATCAGGTTGTAAAGGCATTTGAATGCCAAACTGAAAAGTGTATGTTTGATCCTGGAGGCAGTCCAGAGGCACTGAAATTGACTGAATAGGGGAATGCTATGGTCAGACAAGTGCTTTGGGGAAATTACTTAATGAAGGGTGGATGGGAACAGCGGGGAGAGACGCGAGGCAGAAAGACCAATCATAAGGCCAGCAGTCCAGGTGAGGGGTGATGAGGGCCTGAACTACAGGGAGGAGTGTGTGACTAGAAACAAAAAATGCTCAGCTTGAAAGATGTAGGGGAGGTATAATTGGCAAGATTTGTCAACTGATAGTCTAAGTGAGGTTATGGAGACATTGCCAAGTTCGTAATGCTAGGAGACTGGACTGATGGAGGTGTCCTCCAACATAAATAAGGAAGTTTGGGAAAGGGGAGAGATTTGCAGTGACCAATCTGGTCTCCAAAAGCTTAATGATGAAGCTTGTTTTCCTGGCTCCTAGCAGAGAGGTGATGGACTGGAGGTGCAGAACGAGGCATGCATACTCAGACATAGCCAAGGGGTGGATCTGTTTTGTATGACTCTATTTGCTCATTGCTTACTTGAAAGAAGATAGGGTTTATTGGGGAAAGGGAAAGTGAGGAGGTATTCATAATGCTACCAGAAAAAGGAAAGAAAGGAAAGAGTTTAAATCTTTAAAATCAACAAAAGAGGACAGAAGGAAGTTTAGAAGGGGATATAAAATAGTAATCATTTTTTTTAAAAAAGTCATATGTTGTGAAAATTCACAATTTCACAAACAGTCTTCTTAATATGTTTTTTTTTTGTCTTGGGAAATAGTCAGGTTTATTGATATTTGCAAAGTTCATAGTAAGAAGAAAGGATTTATTTTAAAAGATGGTGGGTTTTAAGAGAAAGATACTGGATCTGTCTGGGGATGTTGAGTGTGAGATGCCTATTAGACATCCAATATGAAAAGTTTAATATGTAGTTGGTGGTGGAGAAGTGGAGCTCCTAGAGAGACCAAGGTGAGATCTACAGATCTGGGAATCAGAGAATTATGGACTTAGAGTCAAAGTTGAACTTAGACATCATCTAATCCAACTGCCTCCTTTTACAGGTGGGGAAATAAGGCCTTGTGAGATAGAGTGATTTGCCCAAAGTTATACAGGAGGTAAAAAGCAGAGGAAGGATTTCACATACACACACACACACACACAGACACACACACACACACACACAGTCTTCTGACTTGGAGTCCATGGCTCTTTCCCCTGTGCTATGCTGGCTCCCAGTCATCTGCACAAAGATAATCATCAAACAATGAGAACTGATGAAGTCAGCAAAATGAGATATGTAATGGCTAGGGGAGAGAAGAGACCCAGAATGCAGCATTAGGGACTCCCACAATTAAAGAACATCACACAGATGAGGAACTAAAAAGGAGACTGGTATACAGGAGGAGAGGTTGGGTAACAACAGCGAATGTTGCAGAAGAGTCAAAAAAGATGAAGATTGTCAAAATACCTTCATATCTGGCAATCAAGAAATCACTAATAGCTTAGCAAGGGTCTGACCACCCTATTTAATACACTTCAATGGCTCCCAATTGCCTCCATGATCAAATATGGCGTTTTGCTTTCGTTTGGTATTTAAAGCCCTTCATGACATGGCCCCTTCCTGTCTTTTCAATCTTTTTACATTTTATTCCCCTCCACTCACTCTATGACCTAGCTCTATCCTTCTGGTGGTGTTCTCCACACAGGACACTTCATCTCCCAACTCCATGTTTTTTCTCTGGCTGTTTCTCATGCTTAGGATGCCCTCCTTCCTTACCTCCACTTCTTGACTTGCCTGATTTTCTTCAAAACTCAGTTTAAATTCCTCCTTTTTTAGGAGGCCCTTCCCAACTTCCTCTCTCCCACTACTAGTACTTTCTGTCTAAGACATTTAAGCTCCAAATATTTTATATGTTTATAGTTGCTTACATGATGTCTTCTCCAACAGAATGTGAGCCCCTTGAGGGCAGGGTCCATACTTTTGCCTTTATTTATATCCTCAGTGATTAGCATAGCCCCTCTGACACATAGTACATGCTTATTAAATGCTTATTCACTGATTGACTGAGAACAGTTTCAGTTAAGGACTGAGGTCTAAAGTCAGACTTCAAAGGGTGGAAAAACAATAACTGTACTCTACTTCCTCATATATCACCTTTAACAGAATCTAACTTTTAGCACTATATATTGGGGACTTGTAAAATTTAAAAATATCTGATAGGAAAAGGGGCCACCAAAAGTTCCAAGGAGAACGCTTCTTTTCAATTCTGTGGGAACTAAATGCAGACTTTCTCTATCCCTAGACACAGATATCTTGAGACGTTTTAGAAATCCGATGCAGTTACCTGAGGAAGACAGAGATTTCCTCTACCACTCAAGTTCCACGGAGGATGTCATTGAAGAACCTCAAATGTTGAAGAGGCCTTATTATGAAGTGCTACAGGGGCCAGAAGAGGACAGGGACCATATCTACCATGCTGAAAATTAACAGATCAAATCATGTTAACCAAGAGACCGAAGACTCAACCAAAAAACAGACCATGCCATTTTATTCTCCATGTTTTCTTTTTTTCTTTCCTAGTGGCATTTACTATGGCTCCTCTTTCCACATCAATGATAAGAATGATCATGGGACCTAATTAATCCCCTCTCCTTTTAAAACATCTGTGTTTGATCTTTTTCAGACTTTATTGAACATCTTTTGATTATTAAGGCTAATGTAAGAATGGCCATCCAAATCACAACATAATATGCTAATAATTCCAAAGAATGTTCCATATAAAATTCATGTATCTTTGATTTTAGAATATAGGAGAGACAGACAGACACAGAGAGAGTCATACTGAGGTTGTGATCTGTCTGCATTGGTTTAAAAAGTTCCCATTATCAGGTTAATCCTCTCCTGGCTTGGCTATCTCATCCCTCAAAGCCTAATGCAGGGTAAGGATCACATTTTTTAGTGCTCCCAGACCCCTCCTATGATTCTATGATATATTTACTCAAGAAAATAAACATATACAAAGAAGTCAAATGTTTGAATTGGGCTGGATCTGTTAACCAGGGAGTGGTGGGGAAAGTGTATTGGAATCTTGTCTTCTTGCTCATTATCTTAAATTAGCTTGGGCAAGTTTAAATCAAATTAGATCCATGGTCTATGGGAAAGAGTATTGGATTTGAAATCAGATCATTTGGGTCCAAAATCTGGCTCTTCCTGCTAGCTAGTGAGGTGATCATGGGAAAGTTATTTATTTAAGCTTTCAGAGTCTGAGTTTCCTCATTCATAAAAGAAGGATAATGATACTTACTTGCAAGTATGCAAAATAGTTTACATCTGTTTATTTCTGTGATCTTTGCAGCAGCCCAGTGAGGTAGGACTATTATCCTCATTTTACAGTTGAGGAAACTGAGGCAAACAGAGGTGAAATGATTTGCCCAGGGTCACACAGATAGTAAGTATATGTGGTAGGATTTGAATATATGTCTTCTTGACTCCAAATTCAGTGCTCTATATATTCAAAGAGGCAGTATGATACAGTGGATAAAGCAATGGACTTGGAGTCAGAAAGAACTGGGGTTGAATCTTGCTGTGGGCACTTAGTGACCTTGGGCAAGTCTCTTAACTTCTTTGAGTCTCAGTTTCCTCATCCATAAAATGGGAGTAATAATAACTGTGTACCTCCCAGGTTTATTAATAGACTCAAATAAGATAATGTAGGTAAAGTGTTCCACAAGCCTTAAGACACTATGTAAAGGTCAATTTTTATTATTACACCATGCTATTTCACTTTTTTTACATTACTATCTATAAGCTCTTTCATGGGCTTTTTATGAAAAGAACATTCTGCAAGTGATAGAATCTTACATAAAAGTGAGTTATTATCCATCCCAGAATAGGTTAATAATTGCTACAGAGTGGTTTCAGCTTATAAATACCTGTCTTCAAATGCAGCATCCATAAATGAATACAGTATTCTACATATGGCCTGATCTGGGTAGAAAACTGTTAGACTATAATCTCCTTTGCTCTGGACACTTTGCCTCAAGTAATGATGTCTATGACTGGTCTCTCAGTTCTTCCAAAAATGTCCTTCTTACAGATAATGAATTAACAGTAAGAGTGAGCCAAAGAATTAGCATTATTTGTTATTGAGCAACAGTAGAAGCCTTTCCAATAAAATCAGGGGTAAAGCAAGGTTGTAGCACATTGTCACCACCATTATTTGATACATAATTCTAGACCTGTTAGCCATAAAAAAAAAGAAATTGTGGTGAAATCCCTGGATGCTTATACACAGATCACAGAAATTTTGGAAGATCTTCCAAGAATGATAGAGAATACTGAGACTAAATTTTTCACGGGAATTTGAGAGAGCTCACTTTGTTCCAGTGGCTTGAAGGAAAGGGTTCCCCACACAAATTTGATGACATCAGACAGGAAATGAACAAGATGTTAGTAGATAACTGCATGGATTGAAGATATAGTAGAGAGAAGATCAGAATGAGGCAGCTGTGGACTAAAGACAAGACTGGGCCAAACCAGTAATTGTGGCATGTGGTGATTATGAAGCCTAAGCAACAACTCCTTTCTCCCTCTTGCTTTGATCAGAGGTTAAATCTCAACCTTTTCCCTCAGAATCCCCTCAACTTCCATATCAACTGAGAGGATGTTTGAATGCATATTTGCATTTTTATATAATTGCTATTGCTAATAAATGACATGGCCATTAATGTTGATTTTATATAAGCCTAAAAGTTCATGCTTTTAGAATGAGGGAGGGAAAGCTAGCCTATAGGAGAAGAGATATCTCCAGTTTTACTATTAGGGAAGTATTGAACTGATTAAAGAGACAGTTTCTATAATTGTAATAATATCTAAGATTATTTCAGAGCATACCCACTGGACTGTCTTTGAATCTGAAAAATGATAGAATTAATAAGGAGATGAGTCAGTAGGAGAGTGGTAGGGATTACTATAGCTGTTCCCATGTGAACCTGAGAGGTAATGGATCAAACACCGACCTACTGTAAGAGCGCTAAAAGAAATTATCATAGACAAAAAGGGATTCAAAATTACCCTTATTTTTACATGATATGATGATTTGCTTAGAGGAACACAGAAATTAAACCAAAAAATTGAAATAATAACTATAATAAAGTGGTAGGATATGAAATAAACACACAAAAATCATCTGCTTTTTTGTATATTGTTAATAAAACCTAGCCGTGGGAGATAAAAAAAAAAATAATTCCATTAGAAATAACTTCAAAATGTATAAAATACTTATAAGTAAACATACCATGACACTTTCTGGACTTATATGAATTCAACTATAAAACACTCTTTACAGAAAAAAAGGAAGACAAATATTTAGAGAGATTAATTGTTCATGGTTGGGTCACACCAATATAATAAAAATTATAATACTAAATAAATTACAGACTTATCTCAATAACAATCTTGTTGAAATTACTCCAGTAGCTGAGGCACAAACTACAATCACCTCATTTCATCCTTTGTCTCTATTTAAAATGCCCTGGAGAAGAAAATAATATATATATAATTTGTCCCAAAACAAATGGATTTCTAAGAAATAAAATGACTTTTAAAAGTAGGATTGCCCTATCTAGCTTCTGGCAAGGCTTTTTGATCATCCCATGAATGACTGAATAGACCCATCAGATCCAAAAGATGCTGAAAGCACTCTTATTTTCTGAGGCCAGTACCTATTTTGGTCCTGTAAACCCCAAAGCTGATCTCCCAATTCTTGTATAAAGGGAAAGGAAGCTGCTCTCCCACTAGAGCCTTTTGCAAGCAGCCTTGACTAATTCATTATCAGTCAGACTGATTCATTTAGAGTATTTTACATATCAAGAGTTAAGGCTTTCTGACTGTGACTGGCAAATTTATGTAAATTGAAATAAAGAACACCACTAAAATACTTTCTTTGGAATTTTCAGGGAGGACAAATACAGTAGCTTAAATCCACATGAAAACCAAGTCTTCCTCAAATGCTTTGCTGAGGTGGAGAGATGATCCTTGGTGCTCTCATTCTGGGCCCAAAAAATGTAAGTTCTAAAAGGTTCCACCTAGCTGAAGAAGCTTGGAATGTGATGATACATATCATCAGAGGATCTACTCATGCTTTGATACATACCCACACACACCCCACAAACCCACTAAGTGCAGAGAGGTTCCCAACCAGGATGCTCCCTAATGGTTGCAAAATTTTATAGGAGGTCCACAACAATTCAGGACAGGCTACTAAGATGAAGAAGAGGAATGGGGTGCATCCTGCATTGGTCAAGGGAATTCCCACACTGACAAAATCATAGATATTTTTTAGGTTTTTAAGAAATCTGAATCTGCACCATGACCCAAGACAGAAACTGGTCCCTATCCACTGTGCTTTATCACTTAGTGCCCATCCTTTCTCTAACCCAGGGGTAGTTTCTTATAATGAACGAAGAGGATCACAGTGCCACCTAGTGGCACCAAGTGCCACTTGCTACTTATGCGACTGCCCAGATGATGTCACTAAATCTCAGTCTCATCATCTGTAAAAATAATTCCTTTGGGATGAATGTCTCCCCTGATCCTTGCCTGATCGTCTACCATTGAATCCAAACTCTGCTATTTATGTGATCTCGATTGACCACCTAGTTGTCCCTAAACCTCTTTGGGCCTCAGTTTCTTCATCTGTAAAAATCCCTCTCAACCTTTTCAAAACTTTCTGTCTCCAGGATAGATTTTCCACCCCCTGTGATCTAGTCCAGTTGTTTTTCTCATCTGTAATTAAACATGTCCTAGTTGGAAGAGAGCTCAAATGATATCCACTCTAATTCTCTTACTGTACAGATAAGGAATTTGAGACCAAGGGAGAGGTCTGACCCCAGGTCAGACTGGTCTAAGTGAATGCACCTAGGTCAAAAAGGTAGGAAGGGATAGAACCCTGGTGCTCCAGACCCTAGTCCAGTGCTAACCTCTTGTGCCATGACTGGAAATATTCAGTCAATCAACCAATCAGTAAACATTTATTAAGCACCTACTATGTGCTAAAGATTGTGCTAAACTGGGGGATACAAAGAAAGACAAAAGGCAGTCCCTGACCTCAAGGATCTCACAGTCAGGATACATTTTAATTTTTATTTCAGATTTACGTGGAATATTTCATCCGTTTCATGAAAGAGAATTATGAGGTAATAATAAAGTAAATAAAGCCCTTTGCAAACTTAAACATGTTATACAAATGTCCGGTAGGTTTAATTATATTCTCATAATAACTGACATTTAAGTAGATTTTAAGATTAGCAATGAGCTTTACATAGATGATTTTATTTGGGCTTCCCAATGATCCTCTGAGATAGCTCTTATCTCCATTTTACAGATGAAGAAACTGAGACCAATAGAAGAGAAGTCCAGAACTTATCTATAGTCACACAGCTGATAGTAGTCAAAGGCAGGATTTTATTCCAGGTCTTCCTTATTCCAGGTCTAGCACTCTATCCATTATGCCATAATGCCTCTCCTTTAACACGTGTATGACCTAGGCAATGGCGTGCTGTTAAATGTTTAACAACTAGCTGTCAAAAAAAAAAACCAAACCAGTATGTATGATCCACTTTTAAGTTTAATTTGCATTATTAATATTTTCTCCATCATTTTCTTAAATCTAGAAATCAACAAAACAATGACT
Organism: Vombatus ursinus; assembly: GCF_900497805.2. NCBI lineage: Eukaryota > Metazoa > Chordata > Mammalia > Diprotodontia > Vombatidae > Vombatus > Vombatus ursinus. The sequence goes on along the minus strand of NW_020954907.1, from coordinate 177,321 downwards.
TAAACTCTAGTTTGTAACATTTGTTATTTCTGAGATGTAAATGATTACACTGAAAATTTAACAGTCAGTTCTTCTACGCTAGTATGAGAAGGCTCCAGAACACTTATAGCTGGGATACCCACTTTCACTAATAGGCCACTAGAAAAGTTGGTTTAAAGCATTCTGCAGGTAGGTACTTATTTAAAACCATAGCTCACAAGCTCTCAATGTGGTATTTACTTTTGCCAGGAAGCCAGAGGCGTCGTTAATTCAAAACAAAAGATACTATAAAATAGGTTTAATTACAACACATTCAGTATGGTAGAGCACACATTCAGAAAATGTATGTGATGTGTGATGAAAGAACACAAATGGAAAGCATTCATGAAAGGCATGGTTATGGCCAAGGCAACTCATACCTCTGACATTTTAGGACGGCTGATATCTTCTGGTGATATCATCATATTTCTCTCTTCTGTCTTCTGGGTGTTGAGTTTCTTCTTTCCATCAGGTGCTTAGTGTCTGCTTAGCATTGCTCTACTTATCTTACGTACACCAAGCCTCCCTCTGTTACCATCTTCTGGACTCTATCTCTTCAGGTGCAACTGCTAGCCATCTTAGGTTCTGTTTGCTATGGTTATGCTATATAGAAAGCCTCTCCCTGTCAAAGGGCAGGCTGACCACTCGTTAGATGGTAGCCAAGCCCTCTCTACCCAGCTAAGGGCAGAATACCATCAAACTAAGATTAAGTTTATTTTTTGGATTGCTTTTGTCTGGTGCTAACTCAGTCTATTATCCAAATGGCAACAATATCTGACCTAGAGTTAGAAATTTTCTGTCATTCTTAATTAATCCTTTGTGGGCATCCTATGCCCTAAAAACCCATTTGGAAAACTATGCCAAGGAAAAACCCATAGGAGATATGTTAAGGCTGGGGTCCATAAGGCCCAGCTCTCTTCCAAGTTCTTCTTCAACTAGCATGCAAATGAACTTGAGCTAGAACAAAAGGTACCATAAATAAAGTAGGCAAGGTCATTTTAGTCTCAGGCTCCCATTCCTGTCTTTATTAGCAACCAGCACCAAAACTGCCTGACTTTTTGTGCTGCATTACAGCTCCTACAAAGCCATTTCCTTACACACTAAGCCAGGTGGACCCAAATATTGACCAGGCTTTGTTCACATAGATGAAGACTTCGGGTGCCTGGTCCCTGCTAGCTAAGGTGTGCTAGTTAATTATCTTAACATATGTTTTGCAAAAATTTTCAGTGAGGGGCTAGGCAGGCCACATGGAGGATTCCCAACCTTCTCGTTTTATAGTTAAGGAAACACACCTAGAGAGCTGAGGTAACTTGCCCAGAGTGACAAGATTGTAAGGGACAAGGTATCCTGCTCCCACAATTTAAGATAACCTTTGACATCTTACAACATCAGCAAAGAATTTAGTAATAACAAGTTACATTGTTTTTACAGTCTTACCAAACCTTGAAAGGGCAAGCTAATGAGAAGGGCCCCAAAGTTCTAGAGGGCAGAACCGGTTTTAACTAGCCCTAAGTAGGACAAAGAGCACGGGTTTTTGGATGGGGGCGGGCATGTCAAGGGGACATGACATGGGTGGATGTGTAAGATTGTAACCTGGAAAGGAACGGACCAATCCAGGCCTGGAAGGGAGGAGCTGCAGCATTCTAACAGTATAAAACGTTTTCTCGCTTCTGTAATCAGTACAATCTCTTCCGTAAAATAAACGATTCTTCACTTCGAGATTAGTTTCGTTTTTTAACTAGAAGGCTTGATTTTTCTAAGGCCTTATTTCTAACAAGATGAATTAGTGGCACATCTGAACTAGAACCTATGTCTCCAGACTTCAGGTCCTGCACTATCTCCACAATATCATTCCGGAATTACACAAATTGGATTATGCAAAGGAAACATTATATGGTCCAGTCACAGAACTTAAGATTTGGAAGGGACCTCAGAGGTCATCTAGTTCAAACCATACCCGAAAGAGATCTGATTATAACTTATCTGACAAGTGACCATCCAGTCTCTGCTTGAAGACTTCTCATGACTGGGAACCCATCACCTCTTGAGGCAGTCTATAATCTGGATAGCTCCAATTATCACCACTTTTTGCGTATATTGAGCCTAAAATTGTATCTTTGCAACCTGCACCTGTTGTTTCTGGTTCTGCCCTTTGAGGCCAAGTAGTAAGTCAATCAACTAGCATTTACTAAGTACCTATATGTGCCAGGCACCAGGCTATCCACCGGGGATAGAAAAAAGGCAAAAAACTGTCCCTGATCTCAAGAAGTTTACAAATCTAATCTCTCTTCCACATGGTAGCTCTTCAAATAAATGAAGACAACTTTCACATCCTTCTGAATCTTCTCTTTTTCAAGCAAAATATCTCATTTCCTTCATCAATCTTCATATGACATGGACTCAAAGCCCTTCATTGTTCCAATTGTCCTCCTCTGAACATTCTTCAGCTATCAATGCCTTTATTCTGTGTCACCCAGTCTGAACACAATTCTTCAGTTCTGTTGAGGTCAGATTACAATGGAACCTTTTTATTCCTAAAAGTTGTCTTTCTAAATGCAGCCCAAGATTATGTGTGTGTGTGTGTGTGTGTGTGTGTGTGTGTAAGGGAAAGCATGAGCACTTGGGGGGATCAGGCAAGGATTCATGAAGAAAATAATGCTTGAACTATATCTTAAAGAAAGAGTGACTCCATGGGGCAGAGGTACAGAGAGTGCGGTTTAGTCATGGGGTATGGCTAGTGCAAAGGCAAGGAGATAGGAAGTGGGAGTATCCTATGTGAAGAACAGAGAGAAGACTAGTTCATCTAGACCACAGGATATAGGAAAGGAAGCAATGTCCAACAAGGCAAGAAAAGACAGTTTGGGGCTAGGTTGTCTAGGACCTTAAAAACTAAACAGAAGAGTTTATATTACCAAAAAGCAATAAGAAGCCACTGGAGTTGATTGAATACAAGAATTACATAGACAGATCTGCACTTAAGGAAAATTACTTTGGCAGAAGTGTATTGGATGGGTTGGGATGAGGAGAGACTTGAGGCAGGGAGACCAATTAAGAGGCTGTTGCAATTATCTAGGCCTGATAGAGGTGACAGGGGCTTAAACTAAGATGGTAGCTATGGGAGTGAAGAAAGGAGGTCACACAGCTAATAAGTGTCTGAGGCAAAATTGATCTCAGGTCTTCCTGATCCCGAGTCCAATACTCTACCCAATAATTATGTCTTGTAACTGTGAAATGATCTTGCACCCAAGGGTAACACCTTACACTTATCCCTATTGCATTTCATCTTATTAGATTCAGCCCAGTATTCTAGCTTATGCAAATTTTTTTGGATCCTGGCATCCAAGTGTGTGGAAGGGACAGAGGAGGAAGAAGGGAGCGTCTCGTAGGAGAGCTAGACAAGACCCTAGAAACCCTTTAAACCTTTCCTTTTGCATACAGGCAATAAGTGCAAATGTAGGATTTGAATCCAGTTCTGACCGCAGAGCCAGACCGTCTTCCACTCCACCATCCTGCCAGGTCATAGGGTCATAAATCTAGAGTAGGAAGGGACACCAGAGGCCACTCACTGTGATCCTCTCTTTTACAGAAAAGTGAGACCCAGAGGAAGTGATTTATCCAGGGTTCCACAATCACACAATTCATTCATTTAGTGCCTACTATGTGCCAGGCACTGTGCTAAGCCCTGGGGATGCAAAAAGAGATAAAAGACAGTCCCTTCCCTCAAGTAGCTTCCAATTTAATGGGAGAGAAAACAAGCAAGCAAATATATATAAAGCACAGTATATACAGTATAAATAAGAAATAATTAAAAGAGAGAAGGCTCTAGAATTAAGAGGGGTTGGGGAAGGCTTCCTGTAGAAGGTGGGATTTTAGTTGGGACTTAAAGGAAGCCAGGGAGGTCAAGGTAGGAGGAGGCTAGGTTATGAAGGGCTTTGAATGCCAGACAGAACATTTTGTATTAGTTTCTGGAGGCAATAAAAAGCCATTGGAGTTAGTGAGAAAGGGAATGACATGATCGGATTGGTGTTTTAGGGAATCACTTCAGTGGCAGAATGGAGAATGCATTGGGGTGGGAAGAGACTTGGGGCAGGCAGACTAACAGACTATTTCAGTAACCAAGGCATGAATCAATGATGGCCTGCACTAGAGTGCAGTAAAATCAGCAAATAACAACTTGGTTATGGGGAGTGGGAAACAGTGAGGAATCTAGGATAACTCCAAGGTTGTGAGACAGAGGACCTGGGTAGATGGTGTTTCCCTCCACAGCAATAGGGAAGATAGTAGGGGAACTTTCAATGCTTCCCAAATCCCCTTAACTTTGTGACTACTCAGGCCCCCTAATTGCTAAAAATGAGAATTTTCTCTCAGGGAGCCAGGGAACAAAAAAGTTTTCTATTGATTTTCCTTGATACCATGGTGAGAAGATGATTCCCACCTCCCCACCCCCTTGATTTCCCATTAGCACAGCTGCTGAGCAGTGTGGCCTGGCTTCAGAGGAAAAGAAGACACTTTCAACTAATATGCTGGCCCAGAAAGACAAGAGAGGCCAAGGAAAGAGGCAGAGATCCCAGTGGGGGCCTGTGCTTGAGGAGAGGTGTTAAGTGCTGAAAACGGGTTATTAAGTGACTGATAAAAGAACAAAGACATTTCTTCCAGAGGCTGTCCCAATGCAAACCAAATGTAATCACCCAACAGGGTCCATTGTGCCTGCTTCAGGGGGTCTCATTGCAGGTAGGCAGATTCTTCTGAAACTCAAGCTTTCCAGTAATCTGTGTAGTAGTGGACCTGAACCCTTGGGGACAGCTCCCATGCTCTTTTTCTTGAGGAATGGGGAGGGCACATAAGGAAAGACAGAGAAAAGGGCAGAGTATTTCAAGAAGCTCAGAAGCTACTTCCTGGATCGGATTGAATGCAATTAGAATTGAAATTTCACTGAATATTCTAAAAAGTACAGCAAGAGCTGCTCTGTGCCCATTTGTAGTCATTTTTTTTTCAAGACCAACTAAACCAGCACCTGCTGACATCCTCAGCAACTGGGGGTAACTGCAAAATGGTTTGACATGAAAGAACAGGCTCCTTGAAGGCAGGGGCTACTTTTTGTTGTTGTTACCTTTGTATCTCTAGTGCTTAGCACAGTGCCTGGCACATAGTAGATGCTGAATAAATACTCACTGATTAATTGACCGAAGTTGGTTACCATGATCTCCCTAAGACTTTTCTTCTCCAGACTAATCAACTCTACTCATCTTACCTGATCTTCAAAGGACACCATTATCTCTAGTCTCTTCACCATCCTGGTCACCTTCTCTTGATCACCTAGTCCTAGCTCATCAATATCCTTCTCTTCTAGCTCTAGCTCTCTGATTTAATTGGAATTCTGAATAAAGAACAATGTAGTGATATCAGGCCCTCTAGGCTTCTATTACCAAGTGCCATGTCTAGCACCTGGGACAGCTCCTGGGTTGCAAGTGGAACTCCCAGAAATGCTACCTAAGGTTCAGGTATTTTCTGTGGTTGCATTTTCTCAAAATTATGGCTCACAACTGCCCCCCCACCCATGATGAACTTACTTTTATTAAGCAGCCAACAGACACCACTGGTTCAAAGCAAAGGCATTTAATGAAATAACTTGGTGAGAAAAGTAGCAGCAGAATATTCTTCCCATAAACCTGGGATTTACTGTCACAAATTACATATATATACATACACATATACATATACATATGTATACATATATGTATGTATATAATCAGAATGGATACCCATAAGGGAACAAAGGCTCAAATGTGAAGGAACTTGTGTGGACACACAAACATGGAGCAGTAACTCGTGGTCTAACAGGGTCACCAGTGTCTTCTGGTGAAGTTATTGTACTGCTCTCCATGGAGCTGCATTGTCATGGGCTTCCTTCAGGTAGAATCCTCATTTGAGGTGCTGCCTCTTCCCCATGATTTAATTTAGCCCTTTTAAAGAGGACTCCACTTGGTCATAAGGCTAGAGAAAAGTAATTTTCTCTGTCAGTTGAGAGAGGTCTGTCAGGTCCCAGATTCAGCCTCCAATGATCAAATTCTTTTGGAAAACCATATAGTCAATCAACTTTTTAGATCCTACTGATAGTTTGTCTATGAATCTACTTCTTTCTGCTAGCAATATCTATATAATTGTCCCAACACTGTGCTTAGAAAGTCTCATTACTAATTAACTGATGAAAGAACAAAGACATTTCTTCTTTGATGCTTCCCCAGTGCAAACCAGATGGCCAGCCTGTATTCTCTAAAACAATTTCAAGTGTTTCTTTCCAACAAATTTCAAAAGGCTATTTGGGTATGAGGTATCTTGGATAATCTCCCAAGGTCCTTTGCGTCTTGCCTTGCACATTAAATGGGTGGCATTTGGAGATATCAACCTCAACTAGACTGTATTGCTCTACATGCTTGCCTTTCACATGGAAATGTGCTCACTAACAAAACTCTCAGGTTTTGAGCAAAGCAACAGGTCACCAAATCCTTTTCTTCCAAGAGAAAAAAATAAATACACAGGTGTTGGTTGTTCTCTGGTTGAAATGTCACAGAAGCTCTGCCTGACGAAATATTGGAAATTGAGGGGATGCCCATCAATTGGGGAATGGCTGAACAAGCTGTGGTATATGAATGTAATGGAACACTATTGTGAGATAAGAAATGATGAACAGGCAGATTTCAGAAAAACTTGGAAAGTCTCATACAAACTGATGCAAAATGAAATGAGCAGAACCAGGAAAACATTGTACACAGTATCAGCAACATTGTGTGATGATTAACTATGAACAACTCAACTCTTCTCAGCAACACAATGATCCAAGACAAGTACAAAGGACTCACAAAGGAAAATGCTATCCACATCCAGATAAAGAACTGATGGACTCTGAATGCAGATCAAAACATACATTTTTCACTTACTTTATTCTTTTTTATGTTTTTTATCCTTTTGATCTGTTTCTTCTTTTACAAACATGATTAATATGGAAATATGTTTTACATGATAGCATATGTATAACATATCAAATTGCCTACCATTTTTGGAAGAGGGGAGGAGAAGGAGGTAGGGAGAAAAATTTGGAACTCAAAATCTTAGAAAAATGAATGCTAAAAATTATCTTGACATGTAATTG
>NW_020954907.1:139389-170136 GCF_900497805.2 Vombatus ursinus | reverse complement strand
AAGAAGAAGAAGAAGAAGAAGAAGAAGAAGAAGAAGAAGCTCTGCCTGAATTAGAAATGTCAGAGCACCTGATTTTAGAGTTCAGCAATTCATGAGGCAACTTGACCTTTGGCCCCATGGGAGTTAAGAGGGAGTTGGAAGGTAGCAGGCAGGTCTTGTGAGGACCAGATAAGGTGGTAGCCCAGTGATAGTTGTACTGTGCAGGGCAATAAAACATTAAAGAACCACAAGGTAAGGATAAGGGCTTGTCATCTCTGCAGGGAGGACTCAGGTACTCTTAGGGAGTATCTACCTTCCACTGCCCCTTCCAAGCCAGTATCCTGGGGCACAGCCCCCTTTGTCCTAGGTTCATTAGAGCTCTGACTTTCTACAATTCCCCATCTCAACCATTCAGTTCCATTCAGTTCCTTCGAGCTGCTGCCTTTGGACCTCCCATTTCAGTTGTTAATCTCCTAAATGTAGCCTCAAAGATGTTCAACTGAACACTACATGTAAGAGCTTTTAACACACCTAAATAAATACCCCTCCTCTTCCTTTTCTTCCAGCTGCTTCTGAAGAGAAAGAAGCAAAGAGATACATCAGTGAAGAAGCCAGCATCCATTCCAGGAGCTCTAAAGAAACATTTTGGATTGAACCTAATGAGTTTAGGAAGTTAAGTCAGCAGTTTTCAGTAAAGTCCACCCTAAAATAGAAAATATCCCAAGGGGTCAGGGCTAAGCCACCATTCCCAGGTTAATGGGGCCAGCCTTATGCTACCTTGAGCAAATATGGCTTTTTGGATAAGGGGTTTGCTTGTAGCTACTTAGAAAAATACATTTTGGATTGAGGGACACCTTCAAAGTCAAGTATCCTGCTTAGCCCAACCTTACATTTTTCATTACATTTCCTGGGGAAGTTTCTTTCCAAACCAAATGAGTCTGACATCTTGGTTCGGAGGAGAGAGCATTGACTTTGGAGTCAGAAGACTTGAATTAAAGTCCTTCTTCTGTCCTTTAGTACTTAGGTGACCTTAGGCAACTCATTTAACATCCTCCGACCTTAGTTTCCTCATTTGTAAAATGAGGTAGTTGATGATTCCAGAGGACATACGATGAAGGATGGTACTAACCTGCTGAGATATAGATGATGTGCTCAAGACACAGAATGAGACATATGTTTTTGTGATATGGCTAACAGGAATTTGTTCAGCTTGATTATACATATTTGTTACAAGGGTTTTGTTCTTTTTTTTCCAAAAGGGGAGGAGGAAGGGATGAGGGAGAGAAAATAAATATTTGTTCCTTGAAAAAATTGAATTAAAAATGATAAAAATGAAATGAGGAGATGGGTGGGACTGAGGCAAACAGGGTTAAATGACTTGCCCAGGATCACACATCTAGTAAGTGTCTGAGGCCAGATTTGGACTCATGAAGATGAGTTTTCCTGATTCCAAGCCCTGCACAAGCTACCTCTGCCCAGGGTTACATAAATAGTAAAAGGTAATATGCAAACTCAAGTCTTTCTGACTTCAAGTCTAACACTCTTAAAGGAACACATTAGTTGTCCTCAAGGATTTGGGGATGGGACATTATGTGAGATTAAACTTGTTTTGCTTGGCCACTGAAGACAGAACTAAAACAAATGGGTGAAAGTTATAGAGGTAGATTTCAGCTTAATTTCAGTACCTAACAATGAGACCTATGCACAAATGGAAAGGACTGCCTAGGGAAGTAATGAGTTCCCTATCATTGGAGATTTTCAAGGAGAAGCTAGACAACCACTTCTTGGGGATATTGTAGAATGCGTTCTTATTCAGATATGGGTTGGATTATTGAGAGGATCAAATATGTTATTAATATTATTATAGCCAGACTTTGTGCAAGGCCAGATCACCTAATATGGAGGCACTCATGTAGGAGACATAAGGGACCAGTTTCTGGGAGAAGATGTTCTGTATTCCCTTACTACATGACTGGGAATAGCCTCTTTCAATTGGCAGTGTAGCTCACACACACACACACACACACACACACACACACACACACACACACACAACAGTGATTAATCTGACCTATACTGCTTAAAGGCCAGGTATGTTACATTTCACTCCTTGCCAAGGATTCTCTGGCTTTTTAGGGCTTCCTTGCTTAGCCAGTTGCAAAATTTGCCAACAATCCTGCCTCCAAGTCACCACAACTGGAATCTGGGTCCAGTGAGGATTCCACCACCCAGAACTGAAACAACAAGCAAAACTGACTAGAACAAAACCTTAAGCCTGATCGTCAGGGTCATAAGGCCCAAAACAGGAGAAGAGATAAAATTCATCTTTCCTCTCACCCAGCTCAACTCACGATGTTCATGTTGTGGGGGTCAACAGTAACCTTCATTCACTTTGGATGCGGCTGAAAACAAAAAAAGAGAGACTGTCTCAGTCTGGTAGTTTTAAAGACACAATCTGTTCTGACTACCCAGCCAATGGAAAAAGGCTACACTCACCCCCATGATATAGGAACCTAGAATGTCCTCTCCAAAAGCAAGTCTTTGGTGTCTTCCACATGAATGCCTCCATGTTAGGTGATCTGGGCGTGCACAAAGCAAAGTCCTTTACATTATCATCATCATCACCGTCACCATCATCATCATCATCATCATCATACATTATTGTTCTAAATCTTCTCCAGGCTAAACACCACTAAATCTTTCAACCCATTCCCTTATGGCAAGTCTTCCAGTGGCCTCGCTGCCTTCTGTCAATGTCCTTCTTTAAATGGGCATCTAGAACTGAACCTTACCCTCTAGGTGTACCCCAGTTCTCTGAGATCCACTTCCCTCCAACCCTGGACTTTAATTCCTCTCTCCCCATCCACATTTTTGTCATATGGACCACAATGACATGAACTTGCATTCTTTGACCCCATGTGCCTTCCCCTCCCTCTCAGTAGTCCCTGACATCTACCAAGGAAGTCAACAAGAAATATCCCACATCCATAATTAAGCAGGCAAACATATCCCCTAGGCTCTAACTGCAAGTAATAGTAGAATGTTTCATTACCAAGCTCATAAAGAACTCATTCATAACTAACTGAGGGGGATTATCTCGAAAGCCCCAAGCAGCCTTCTAAAATTGGACTTTCATGATGGCAGGGTCCTGCGGGCCCATGCCATTCCATACTCCCTGACTGAGCACAGACCCATGTTATTTGATGACCTTGTTTCTAAGGAAGCTTGGTAGGTAATTAGGGATTTTTAAGCAGCAGGTAGGATTTCGACCATAACAGGCACCCAAAAGAGAATTATTTTGTTCTCTGGTAATTAGAACAGAGAGTTATAATTGAATTACACTTCTCCTTATTCTCCCAAATCATTTGAACGTAGAGGCACAGAGAGACAGAGTCCTAGGGCCACTTGAGAGTTATCCTAATTTGTTCCAACTTCATAATGAGCAAATGCTCACTTACATGAAGGCAGACACATACATATGGCTACACACACACACACACACACACACACAAAACCAGCTCTACAGCTAAAAAGATAATTTTATACTGAGACCATATAGCTGCTGAATTTGGGCCTTCTAAGATGGCACTACCTTGATGGAGCCACCATGAATAAAGGCTGAGTTCTCAGTGTTGTATGCTCATCAGCTCTATTATAACACCATATCCAGAGATGACTAAACTCAGGGGACCTGATTCATGTTCACCAAACTCACAAGAGACTTGTTTATTTATATTATCAACTGCCAATTTGTTTTTTAATTAAATTGTACTTTTTTCAATTAAAAAGTATATATTTTATCTCCCTCCCAGCTCACCTCTCCCCTATTGAAAAAGAAAAACAAAACCTTTGTAAAACATATGCATAGTCAAGCAAAACAAATTCCCATGTTGGCAACGTCCAAAATGTATGTTTCATTCTATATAGTCCACCTCTCTGTCAGGCAGTGAATAGCATTCTTTGTCATAAGCCTGTTGGATCTGTGGTTGAGCAATGTGATGAACAGAGTTCTTAAGTCTTTCATATTTGTCCCTTTTCACAATATCGTTATTCAACTGTTTTCCTGGTTCAGTTTGCTTCAATCCACATCACTAATTGCCCATTTCCAGAGCCATAACTTAGAACTATTGCAAAGTAGCATGGGCTACCTCACGCGGTGGTGGGTTTCTCCTCATTGGAGGTCTTCAAGCAGAAACTAGATGATTCTTTTTCAAGAGTTTTACAACAGGACCTTCTTTCAGGTATGGATTAAACTAAATTGGCACTGAGGTCCCTTCCAACATTAAAATTTTATGATTTTGTGAACTTGTGAATAAACAAGTCTCTTCTCAGTTTGGCGAGCATGAATCAGGTCCCCTGAGCTTAATCATCTCTGGATATGGTGGTATAATAGAGATGGTGAGCATACAACACTGAGAACTAAGCCTTTATTCATGGTGGCTCCATCAAGGTAGTGCCATCTTAGAAGGCCCAAATTCAGCAGCTATTGGAACTATGAATTTTGTGAATTCTGACACATGGGGCAAGCTTTTTTTTTTTTGAGAGGGAGCAGATAGTATAATGCCTGACCATTTCTACTTGTGGTTGAGGTAAATAAAAGACAGAGGTCATAGGATTTAAGGAGACTGAGGAACTGGGATATCAGAGCATTCAAAAGACTCGGGGTTGGGATAGAAAAGAAGACTGTCAATAATAAGATGCAGATTGAGACACTGTTTTTGAACGTGGCCAATGTAGAAACTTGCTTTGCTTCACTAAACCTATTTGTTACAAGGTTTTTTTCTTTTTTGTTGTTCAATTGGAAGGGAATGGAAAGGAGAGAAAATTAATTCTTGTTAATTGAAAAAGAATTAAAGAGGAAAAAAGAAGACCCTGAGTCAATTACCAAAGATATTGGAAGAAGGGAGGGTGGCCTCCAGGCCATAGATGACAACCACAAAAAAAAAATCTGGACAGGATGGAGTAAATTTAAAAGGAGGAGGAGGGGGCCACTGAGTGATGGTGGTACAGGAGGAGTCTGAAAGTGGAGTGAAATATACACCAGTTCCTCCTCTGTTTCTGGGGTAGCCAGACTTGGAGGGGTAATCAAGAGATGGTGGTATCTTCAGGAGACAGGTAGACTTCAGTGGGCACCATAATATAGAAGGAATGTGAGAAGAGATCTAGGATAGAGGAGATTTTAACAGTAAAAGAGTTATCAGCCACACATTAAGCTCCTTGAGGATAGGGACTGTTTTAATTTTTGTCTTTGTACCCCAGCACCTAGTAGAGAGTTTGGCACATAGTAGGAGCTTAATTAATGCTAGCTGGTTAATTCCAGAGGACATAGTGAAAATGGAGGACAGAAGAGAAGGGAGACTGAGAAGGGCTCAGCCTTTCATTCTGGCTGGGGGCAGAGTGAAGGGGGCCTACTTTGATCACCTCCATCCATTCTAAGTGCCAGGGGTGGCACAAGAAGCCAGACCAGAGAGCACATTGGAGTTAGTCTTATCTCAGTGAGTTGGCAAAGTCAGGACTTGGAGGATGATGGCGAGGGGATGAGGGAGAGGAAGAGGCTGGAAGGTCAGATGCCAAGGTATAAGGGTATGATATATGGTGGGGGGAAGGAAAGAAGTGCATCCTCCTGAGAGAGAAAGTGTTCTCTGCTGCCATGATGTATTTCAATGCCATCCCCAGACAAGTGCTAGTTCTACTCTCCAAGTTATTATTTCACAAGAGGAGACATCTCTGGCAAAGTAACTAGTACTATCATTGGTTTGCACAGGGTCTATCTGTGCAAAAGAGACAAGTCTAGATCAGAAGGCTGCTTGTTGTGAATATAATCAGAGCAAAGGGATTGGGTTGTTCTTGAGGGGTATTTCCATCCCTCTGTAGTGCCTAATGGGTATGACCTTCTCTACTCTAGGGATCATCTGTCTAGATCAAATCATACCACCCATTAGACTACCACCTCCTTGGGAAAACCACTACAGAAACACTGACAAACTCTTTCCCTCTTGTTCTGCTTTTCCCCCTAACTTTCTGTCATTACAAAATATGGAGTTTGACTTTCAAGCTAGAAAGAGCCTTCAAGGCTATTCAGCCATTTTACAGACGAGGAGACTAAGGCCCAGATTGGCAAAGAGACTTACCTAAAGTCACAAAGGTAGCAAGTAGGAGAGTTAGGATTTGAACCTACATCTTCTGATTCCAAATCTAGGGCTTTTCCCCTTCCACCAGGATACTTTCAAATGACGAGTATATTGCGAATGGCATGATTGCTGCTTACATTGCATTAAACTACATTTTAAAATCAAGACACCAGCAAGTCAAAGAGCTGTAATTTCATTGTCTTTGTAGGTGCTCCTTCTACCAACACACATCATGACATTCCTGTAACTTAGTGCCTTAAATTACTAGATAAATGCCAGCTGTTACATTCACTCATAAGAATCTTGCCTTGTGTGTGTTTGGGATGGGGGAAGGGGGGATTCTGTCTTCTCATGTCAACTTATCTATAATTATTCTCTATTTGGCATATAGAAATGATATATATTATATATATGTGTGTGGAGACAGAGACAAAGATTTCCTTTCTTTTGAGGTTTTAGAATTGGGAAGAAAACCACTATTCTACCATCTCTCTGACCATGTTGACAAGGTTTGGGGGTGCTGGGGCCCCAAGAATGCCAAGGCAGAATTGCCTGGAATGAATTCACACACTCAAGCCATCTTTTCAGTCAAGAGACAGTTTACTGTAACACCAATAGAAATGGGTGAAGTTCCTTTGGGAAACTTGCCCCCTAATGGGGGTGAACCTAGAGTTTCTATAGAAAAGGGGCATGCGAAAGGAATGCCAGGGATGCTAATTAGGTAATCTAGGGGTCCAGGAGTCATTGGGAACTATGGATGGGAAAGTGGAGAGAGTATAGTCATTGAGGGAGTTGTCAGAGGTACAGACCTTAGGGATCTGGTGCCAAAAAGAGAGTCCTTGGGTCAGTATCCCTGTCTCTGTCCTGATAAGGGAATTACAGAGTCAGGTCTGCAACAAAGGAAATTTTCCTCACAATGGGGAAGATAGGGGGGCTGGATTACTTTCAGAGACATGGCCTTAGGGCTTTTTTGCTCCAGGTCCCATCACCCCATCAATGTGATCAGTCTTTGAGTATAGCAGTCTTCAAGAATTTCTGTGGCTGAAAAGTTCATCCTTCTCTATCCAATTTGGTGACACGACTCTCCAATCTCAAGTAGGCTGGTCCTTGGACAACAGACAGACAAATATACATCAACAGGCCAGTAACTAGACCCCTTTTTAGACTGATAGTTCCTGTGGCATGGCTTCTGAGAACCCAAAGTTGCTTCCATGAGACAATGAAGTATCAGAGAACTCTGGTGGAGGATTCATTTCATCTGATACGTTTCCCTTTAGGGTGGTTCAGGCCACTATTCAGGAGCTCCCTGTTCTTATCAACCACTCATTTTGTAAAAGGAAAAACTGAGACCCAAAAAGATAAAGTGGCTTGCTTCCTGACCTGAATTTATTCCTGATTTCTTCTTTTATGAGTATTATTTTTCTTTTGAGCTATTCTGGAGTTTCTGGATCTTATTCCAGGATTTCTAGGGAGTCTGTAAGATTCTTATATTCCTTCATATTGCAACTCTTGTTCAAAGTGCTTTGGTTTCACTTTGAGATTTTGCTCATTTTTCCTTTTGTCTTTATGATTTTCTCTGCTGGATTATCTGCTTGTAGGGTGAGATTTTATTCAGATTTTGTCTCTCGATCTTTCGATCTTTCAGTTTCTTTCTTGTATTCTCCATCATTCACTTTGGGATTCCTCTCCTCTTTTTGGCCCTTCTCCCTTTCACTGCTGCCCAGACTCCAAATTTCATGTACCTTCCCTAAGGCCTGACACTCATTTTCCCTATGACTCTAAGCACTAATTGCAGATTCTATCTTGCCAGAGTCTTCCAACTCCAAGGCTTCTCCCATCCTACACCTGCCCCCCATGTTTATTTCCTTTATGCAGATGAGCAGACTCGTTGTCTGCTGCCTCTACAGGGGTTGGGAAGTGGGGATAGGTTTCAGAATGAATCACTACAGTCAGACCCCAAATCACAAAAGTATGAGGTAGCTTGTGTGGACAACACAGAGTAGGTTAGGAATGGGAACACAATGAGATCTCTAGGTATTAAGGTTCAACAAAGTGGCAACTAGGTGATACAATGGATAGAGGGGTAGACTTGGAGTCAGGAGGACTTGAATGAATTTGAATCTTGCCTCAGACATTTACTAGTTTTGGGATGCTGGGAAAGTCACTGAACCTCTTCCAGCCTGTTTTCTCATCTGTGAAAATGGGGACAGTAATAGTACCTACCTCCTATCAAATAAGATAACACATGTAAATCATTTTGCAAAGCTCAAAGTGCTATGTGAATATTGACTATTAGTATTAATTCATGCAGTTTTTGCCTTCTGGGTGCAAGGGGTGAGAAGAGTGGATTCTGTCTTCTTATGTGTATTCAGCTATAATTACTCTATTTATGTTAAGTCATTTTTTTGTATCCGACTCTTCCTGACCCCATTTGGGATTTTCTTGGCAAAGATACTGGAGTGGTTTGCCATTTCCTTCTCCAGCTCATCATATAGATGAGAAAACTGAGGTGCCCAGGGTCACCCACCTACTAAGTGTCTGAGGTTAGATTTGGACTCATGGAGATGAGTCTTTCTGGTTCCAAGCCCAGTGTTCTATCCACTGTGCCACTTAGAACGTGATTCCTTTCTTTGAAGGTTTTAGGGTTGGGAAAGTGTGCAGAAAATAATACCATCTTTCTGGTCAAGTGCTCAGTCTTAGATGGAATTATACATAAGACCCAGCTCCTCCAGTATGCAGATGAAGAAAGTGAGGTTCAGAGTAATTAAGTGACTTATTCATGGTCACATAGTTCCTAAGTGTCAAAGGTAATAATAATAATAATAACTAACATTTATATAACACTATGTGCTAGGCACTGTGCTAAGTAATTTACAAATAATATCTCACTTGATTCTCCCAACAACCCTGGGAAGTAGGTGCTCTTAAGGTAGGATTTGAACCCAGATCTCCCTAACTCCAAATCCAGCACTCTATTCACTATAACCTGTACAAAGTCACACAGGCTCTAAGTAGAAGAACATGAGGGGCAAGTAGGTGGCGCAGTGGATACAGCACTGGCCCTGAAGTCAGGAGGACCTGAGTTCAAATGTGGCCTCAGACCAAACACTTGACACTGGCTGTGTGACCCTAAGCAAGTTACTGAACCCCAATTGCCTTAAAAAAAAAAAAAAAAGAACATGATTAAAGTCAAAGCTTCCTGGTTCCAAATCCGGTGATTTTCCCACTTCATAATGCCCTCCTTCTTACAAAGTATCTTATACAACCATATTATCTAGGTTGATCAGGATTATTATATACATCAAACTCTGAAAAGTACAGATAGATCTTTGGAGCCCGGCTCTGCACTGGTAACCTGTGTAACTTTAGATAAGTTGCTTAATCTCTCCGGGCCTCAGTTTCTTCATTTGTAAAGTATAGGGGAGTTGGATTATATGACCTATAGGGTCCTTTCCTGCTTGAAATGTGTGATCTTATGATCCCTTGGGGGGAAGGGAATATGACAATGCTACTTCTGTACTTTGTTAATTTCATTCATTCCATACTGATTCTTTTTAGAATCAATATCACAGAGGGAAATTTTTGACATTCCCTTTATTTGGGACCTCTAACCTAAGCAACTGATAACCAGAGATGACAAAAAAAAAAGCCTTGAGATTATGTTATATGAGGTCAGGCTGAAGGAGCTGGAGAAGAAGAGAATAAGGGGTAAGGGTGGTGGTGACAAATTATCTACCCTTAGATATGCAGAGAGTTGTCAGATAGAAGAATTAAATTTGTTCCACTTTGTCCCAAAGAGAAGAACTAGGAAAAGTGGGTGAAAGCTATTGGTAGAAGTCATACTCAACTCAAATATTCAAGAAAATCTTCCCAATGATCTAAATCCACAGAAAAATGGGATGGGAAGTGACTTCCCCATCACCAGAAGTGTTTAGGGGAAAGCTAGGTGTTCATTCTGGGGGGGATCTTGCAGAATAGGTCATGATTTGGATAGGGTTTGGACTTCTGAGGTCCCTTTCACCTCCGAATCTATGAAACTACCAAGTGGGACAGAGGAAAGGAGATGCTGAGAGTTGTGGGCATCTCAATGGTGGTAATGAGTTTGGGGGACAAGACTCAGTGCTTACCTGCTTAGGGCATTGTGCCAAGGTTTTGACATTTAGGTACAACTAAAGAAAGAGAATAAACCAACAATGAAGACCAGTTTCCTAAGTACAGCTGATTCTGCGTTTGATCTACGTTGTTTCCCTTCCTTGGGCAGAATGTAAGATCTTTTCACTTTTGTCTTCAGAACCCCAGCACCTAGCACACAGTAGGTGTCTAATAAATGGCATATTGAATTTAATTGAAGATCCTACTTTGGTTTTTCAGACATAAGGGGGTTTTTAGGTCCAGGGAAAGACCCTAAGCCAAGTGTCACCAAGATGTCACAGTTTCTGAAATTCTATTTGAAAATAATTCATTCTTTTGGCTTCGTCTCTGTCAGTGGTCTTTTTAAAATGCAAGTGTCCCTGCAAAGGGGGAATCTCTAAGGTTCTCCTTTAGATGTAAATTTTGGTTGACTATATGAATGCAAATATGAAAGAAATTTTGTTATTTTCACTTAGACCACAAACTTGGGTTAATAGTTTATAGATTATGTTAATAGTTAGTTAATAGTTAATAGTTAATAGATTATGAAGACTTTGGTCTTTAAGGTCAAAATTAAGAACACTCAAGCAGAATTCTGTCAGGGAAGAGCACGTGCAGAGAACTAATTGGAGCCATGGAAACTTAGTGCAGGGATGTGGTAGAGAAGCATAATAGAATGAATTTGTATTAATAAGAAGCAATTCTCCTGTATACAAACAACTGTTCCCTCTCCCCCATAGACCCCCAGGAAGGTACCCAATGTTCTCGTAACTTTGTAGGTCAGAATCCTCTTCAAATCGAAGTTCACAAGCCCCTACTGATGTGATTACTTCTGCAAATCAATCATAGGTCACACTTAATTTAAAATAAGATATTTAATAAAAAAGAATAGTAGTAAAATAACCACAGAGCATTTTTCCCATAACCCTTGAGCTTCTAGTCTTACATACACACACGTACATACACATACCTTCAAATGGAGAAAGTGGTGATGCAATGATAAAATACATGTGCACATGAAGAATATTTGTGACTAGGGTGCAGGACTGGAGGGGCATCTTACACCTGCATTGGCAAGGATGCAGAGTGGCCAGCATCTTCTAGCGATGGCATTGCACAGCTCTCGGCCTGGCTTCCTTTCCAACAGATGTTGCCTTCCAACTCTCCCCAGGAGGCGTGCTAGCTATCTCAGCTATTTTCCACCAGTTATAACATCTCCACTGAAGCTGATCCTCCGCCTTGTAGCTTCTTTCAGTTCCATCTACTACCACATCTAACATCCACTATGGATGCTGTGGTTATTAAGCATTTACCCTACAGGATACGGCTGGAGATTTTTCAGCCCCCCCACTATGCCTTGGCTATAGTGATTGATTGAGGGGCTACCTTCAGGATCACCTGTTACTGTTTCATATCCATGGGATGGAAGGAAGGCAGGTGTAATGAGTAGTAACCACTCCCCTACGGGAGAGAGCTCTAGAGCTCACTCAATTTGATCAGCCAATAGCTATTAACCTTATCCCTCAACCCTGGCTGCTAATAGAAGGCAACTGATGCCTAAGCTAAGATCACATTTGCTCTTTGAACTCTATTATTAACTCCACATTCTCTATAGTCTCCTCTGCATCCCTCAGTTTAAATTTCATCTTACCTATGATGAGAAACCCATTTCAGTTCTTAGTTTGTATCATAGTCCAAGAGCTCTCCTTCCTCAAATAGAAAAGGTTGTTTATTGTTGTTTAGTTGTTTCAGTCACGTCCAACTCTTCATGACCCCATTCAGGATTTTCTTGGTAGAGATACGGAAGTTGCCATTTCCTTTTTTAGTTCATTTTACAGATGAGGAAACTGAGGCAAATAGGGTTAAGTGACTTGCTCAAGGTCACACAGCTAGTAAGTATCTGAGGCCAGATTTGAACTCAGGTCTTCCTGACTCCAGGCCCAGCACTCTATCCATTGTGCCACTTAACTTCTGGATAAAACTATGATGAAGAAAATAGTTCTTTATCACGATCCTCTGTTCTACGCAGATCATAAGGGTGAGGTTGAAGAAGAATGAAAAGACTGGTGAGCTTTATATCTTTCCCTCAGAAACAAATCATAGCCTGGTGTCTTTCTGGTTTCTTTATGTATAATATCAACCTACACAAAAGCTATGATGTCCCAAGAACTAGGATGTTCTGTTTACACCAGCATGGTGTGGTAAAAAGAATGGTAGAGATGGTGTGAGAAGGCCTATGTTTGCATTCCATCTCCAACATTTATTAACTGTGTGACTAATACTTGGATAAGCAGTTACTTGATCATATCAATGTGTAAGAAAGAATGTTCTGGCAGAAGGAAATAGATTGGGGATTAGAGAGTAGAAACAAGAAGAATGGTTAAGAGGCTGTTGCTATAATCCAAGTACGTAGGGAAGAGGATCTGTATTAGGATGGTGGCAGCAGAGTTAGAAAGGAGGTAATGGATGTGAGATGCCAAGGGGATGGAGCCAACATCTTGGCAAATGACTGGATATGAGAAGGGAGAGAGAAGAGGCAAAGACAATCCCAAGGTTATGAACATGGAAGCCAGAGTGAATGGTGGCACCATATACAGAAATGATGAATTCAAGAAGAGGAGAGGTCATACTTAGTTTGAGGTGCCTGTGGGACATCAAGGCAGAGTTGGAGGGTTGAGGGCTACAAGAAGTCATAACTAAAAGAATTGAGAATCTTCTATGTAGTTGTGATAATTAAAAAGATGAAGTGGTCGAGATTGCTGAGATTGTCTAGAGAAAGAAGAGAAGGAAGCCAAGGATAGGGCCTTCAGAAACACCTGCATTAAAAGGGCTATTTACTAGAGAATAAAAAGCCAAAGAAGGAAATAGAAAAGAAGTAGAAAATGTCTTTATTCAATTAACATTAAGGCCAAAGTCTGATTTCCACTCACTTTCATGAGAGCCAATGTATGTATTTATTAGTGTAAGTGATCATTCCAGAATCGAGGAATGGATGTGTCTTCTGATGGCTGAAACCAAGTCTTCTTCATCCTCAGGGCCTAGTGCTGCTCCTGTGGGGCAATCACACCTTTCTTGAGAATTATGTTCCCATATAGAGCTGTTTCTCTGGAAAATGAATAATGAGTCAATCATTATTGTATACTTTGTGTTCAGTGCCTCCTAGGAGCCAAATACCATACTAGGAACAAAATAACTAAAACCAGTCTCTATCTATCCTCAAGGAGCTCAAGTCCTCTGTGTGTGTGTGTGCATATACATATATGTGTGTATATATATACATACATACATATATATACATACACATACATATATGTAAACGCAAAATTCATACAAAGTAAATGGGAATGAGGGAGAAGGATGGGCAATTTGTGAGATCAGAGAAGTTCTCATGTAGTGCCAAGCCTTGGAGACAGCTTTAGATTCTCAAAGACAGAGGTGAGAAGGGAGCACATCCCAGAAATGGGTAATGACCAGTGCAAAGGCCCAGAGACAGACAATGTTACCGAGGAGGTACCACTCTGCCCAGAATATACAGACGACATGAAGGGGAGTGATGTCTAATGAGTCTGGAAAGGTGGGGGACAGCTGGAAAGTGAAGGGCTACAAACGACAGAGGAAGAGGGATGGATTTGATCCTGGAGGCAAGAGGGAGCCATTGCATCTCCTGGGTCTAACACGGTCACACATACTTTGACAATATGATTTTGTTTCTAATTTCTATCTTGTTTATTTTTTTGTGTGGGATTTTTGCAGCTGTGTGAAAGATGGCCTGGGTTGTTAGGTGGTTCAGTGGATAGGGTACTGAGCCTGGAGTCAGGAAGACTCATCTTCATGAGTTCAAATCTGACCTCAGACACCAGTTGTGAGACCCTGAACAAGTCACTTAACCCTGTTTGCCTTAGTTTTCTCATCTGTAAATGAGTTAGAAAAGGAGATGGCAAAAAAAAAAAAAAAGAAATGGTAAACCACTCCAGTAGCATTGCCAAGAAAACCTCAAGAGGGGTCCTGAAGAGTTAGACACAACTGAAAAAAATGACCAAATGAAAGATAGACTGGATGGAGGGGAGAGAATTGAGACAAAAAGACCAGGGAGGAGGCTGTGGCAGTGGTCCAGGTAAGAGGGGATAGGGGCCTAAAGTAGGGTGGTGTCTGGATGGATGGACAAAAGGGGACAGATAAGAATAATGGATATGAGGGAGAGGGGTGAGGAAGAGTGAAGAGCTGAGAATGCCTAACAATGGACAAGCAGATATACTGGACAACTGCATCTGAAGAGGGTAATCCTAAGGACTGGGAAGGGGAGTGGAGACAGAGAAGAGGGAGGGGCCCTAAGAGTCCTGTGCCTGGTTAGAGGCTCACAACAAGAAAGACAAGGGTGAAGGAGGGAGGATACACCGTTAAAAAAGTAACTTTAGAAAAAAAAAGAGAAAAAAAGTAACATTAGAGATGTTAGAGCTAGAGAGGACTTTAGGTATTATTATGTTCATCCCCAGCATTTTACAGATGAGGAAACTGAGGCCTAGAGAAGGGAAGTTAATTACCTAAGGGTAACCATGAGTCAGTGGCCTTCACCAGAGTGCTTTCTCCTACATCATATTATATTTCTCTTCCCCTTTTTCCTCAAACAAAATCAAGAATGGTGCAGCCTGTGACCCTATGAGAAATATCGGTCCTGTGATACCTACTCCAGAGGTCATGAGGAAAAGCTTCCATTTTCCTTTGGGAAGAAAGAAGGCTCTAAAACTGCCAAAGAGTTTGTAGCTTCCATTCCACTTTTCCATGGGACTGACAGTACGAGGCACAGATAGACATATCAAATGTGCAACAGAAAGCAGTAAGCCACCAACCTAAACAATGTGTATCAAACACGGATGGCAGACTAAACATTGCCATATATGCAAAAATGATTTATTTATTTTGCATTTTTGTTGCTGTATTTTCCCCTTACAGTGGGCTTGGGGGAAAACTAGAACTAAAGTCATTCAGTAAACAAAAATGTATTAAGCATTTCATATGTGCCAAAGATAGTGATAAGCCCTAAAGATACAAAGAAAGGCAAAGATTGGTCCCTACCCTCGAGGAGCTTACATTCTAATTAGGGAGACAACATGTGAACAACTGGGTAGATACAAAGATATCAAAAAAGAAAGGATAACAAAGTAAAGAGTATACAGCAGAGAAGCTCTGAACACAATACGTAGCATTTATTATATAGGCTTTTGTGAAATGGAAATTTATTGCTGTATATTTTGAATTCTCTCATGTTCTGCTGTGCACATGGCAATGTGCTGTTTTTCCTTTTCTTATTCTATATTTAAGTTTATATGTTTCTTTTTCTTTTCTTATTGTATATTTAAATTTTAGTACTTAAATTTAAAATAAATTAAGAAGAAAGAAAAAAGAAGATGGTTGTTAATATATGAAAAAAAAAGAAAGGATATACGATATATACAGAGAAGGTAAAAGGTTATTTTAGAGGCAAGGTTAATATTACACTGGGGGAAAGGCTAGTGAGCACAGAGAGTCAGATGAGGGGAAGAGAGAATTCCTGTGCCATCAGAGTGCAACCCTTCATTTCCTAACCTTCCAGGACACAGGTAAGATACTCTTGGGCTCCCATCTTTCCCTGTTTCAAGTACTTACCCTGTTGCAACCACAGCAAAAGCTTTTTTTGCCTGTTCATAAAAACTGGTTCTTTCCATCTTCCACAGGTCTGCCTGAAAGACAAAATATGCTCTCATTACTCTCTGCCAATAGGGGAAACACCACTGGATGGACACCCCCTAGGCTCCCTAGAGTGCTGAATAACAAAGCTTTGAATTCCAGCATTATCATGGTAGTCACATTCCTTTTCTGGGCTATCTTTTCTCCAACAGCCATAGATGTTCAATGATCTCCATGATGGAGCTCTTGAGAAAGGGGTTTTGAGAAGACACCACTGGTCAGAGTGGAAAAGACGTGGAAATAACGCCACTGCTTAATATCTCCATCCACTGTCTCCAATTGTGACATTCTGAAAAAGATAGAAGGTGGAAGAGAAGGCGGAGTATTTGCAAGTCATATTTCCCACCATGGATAGCAAGCATATCTGATTTGTAATCACTTCATCAGTAATCTGCTTGAGTGACAAAGGGTGTTACTGCATATCATGGTATTATATGCAGCACACATAACCTTTCTGTGTGATTATTTTTCCTACATGATGAAATATAGATTTTCAATCTTCTTCTAAAAGAACAGATGATGAAAACAAAACTTCCTTCCCTCTGTAGAGGGGTGGAGGACCATGGGTGAGGAATGTTACACTCACTCCTCATCTCTGCATCTTAGGAATCTCTAACTTCCTTCAAATCACAGTCTCATCATCTACACATCTGCTTCCTGGCTCTGATCCCCTCAGCTGACAGTGTACTACTCCCTGAAAAATATTTTGTATTTATTTTTACATATTTTGTATTAATTTGTGTGCATATTGTCTTGAACACCCCCCCTCCCCATAAAAGAATGCAACCTGGTAGACAGACTATTCTTTCGTTTCTTTCTTCCTCTTCCTTTCTTTCTTCCTTCTCTCCTTCCTTATTTCTTTCCTTTCCTTCTCTCCATTATCCTTCTTTCTTTCTCTCCTTCTCTCTTTCTTTCTTCCTTCCTTCCTTCCTTTCCTAGCACCTAGCAAAGTACCTGGCATGTGGTAAGCACTAATAAACACTTTCTGAACTACTCTTCCCCATATGCCTGATTGTTTTTTTGTCTCTTGCTCAGTCATCATCGGCAAACATTTATTAAGCATTTACTATATATATATATATATAAAGTCCTTTACTTTGCTTGAGGCTAGAGACACAAAGATAAAAATGAACAATACAGCCCCTGCCCTCATGGGGCTTACATTCTACTGTGATCTATGTAACAGTGTTTCAAATAATCAGAATCCTACAGAGGTTCAGGAAATTGTGCCATCAACTTACCTCTGCTTAAGAAGTTGTAATAATAGTTACTTAATCATATAGGCTAGCATTTACATAGCACTTTCAGGCAGAAGTACTTTATATATGTAATCTCCTTTGATCCTTACAAAAATCCTATAAGTGCTATTATCACCCAAATTTTACAAATGTAGAAACTGAGACACAGAGAAGGTCTTTTTAACCCTAAACCCATTACTCTATCCACTGTGTCACTAGCTGCCTCTAATAATAATGGCTCATATTTATGGTTTACAGAAAGCTTTTTTGATGATATTCCTATGAGATAGGTAAGTATACCTATTATTATCATCCACACTTTATCTTGGCACTTCAAATGATCCATGATTTCATTCATGTTATTGTAATCTCACCAAACAGAGATCATGATCTCTCCAAGTCCTAGTAGACAGGCATTGTGAGTTGCTGTGTCCAAAGTCCTTGTTATCTCCTGGTGCCCAGGAATCTGTTGGTGAACCCCTTAGCTAAGCTGGCCCTCCACCAGCAGACATACTTTCTAGAGCTTGGGCTGTATTCAAAGCTTTAGCAACTCAGTAGGACGCGTCAGAAAAAGTGCTTCACGTGCATAATCTGTGAGCATCCAGGACAACAGTCATGTCACAGGGATACATCAGAACAAAGCCTTAACTACCAATCATGGAATTAAGGGCAAACAACACAAAAGGAATTCACAAATCAACCTGACAATTCATAGTATGAAAATATTTCAACAAGCACTTAAAACAAATTCAGTCAGACAGAAGGAGGACATTATTTACTACAGTGTCTCATAAATGAGTGTCATCAACAGCCCCCTCTCAATCTAGTGGCTTTTTATTTTAACTAATTCTTTTTTCTAACTGGGAGTTAAATTCAGTCGTTTCTGCTCCTGAAATAAATTTGCTAAAATTTTTTCACCTTCTAAATTAGAAGTTCTTAACTTGGAATTTATGGACAGATTTCAGGGGGTCCATGAAGTTGGGGAAAAAATACATCTTTATTTTCACTAACTTCTAACTGAAATTTAGCATTTGCATAATTTAGTATAAAGTAGGGAACAAACTTATTCTGAGAAGGGGTCCATCAGTTTCACCAGGCTGCCAAAGGGGTCCATGATACAAGAAAGGGTTCAGAAATTCCTCCCCCACTTTAGTTATGGGTCTCCACTGAGGCAGGATGTTAGAATGGTACCCTCATTTTATAGATGAGGAAAATAAAGACCAGAAAGAAGAGGTGGGCTTGCTACACCTCCTACAAGTAGTAAATGACAAAGCTAGGGTTGGAATCTGAGTCTTCTGGTTCCTGACTATCCCACTGCACTGGAGCTGCCTGAGAGTCACTGAAATGAATGGTTTTTTGTGCTGCCTCATGGCTGGGGACATTATTCATCTCAGGCTGTGGTTATTTTTTAGTGTGTCCCCAGGACTCACACCCATCAGCTCTGGAGTCAAGCTGACCTAGCGAAATTGCTAGAGGTGCCTGGGCTCTCAGAAGCAGCCCTGCCCACCGGTGATTGGATTCAGAGCCAGGCAGCAGGCAACCTGGAGCCCCTGGGAACCTGTGACATGCCGAGGTCTCGGCAGCCACTTTTATCTGAGTCAAAAGGAGTTTATGAACTGGAAATGATATTTTTATGACTTTTGATCTGCACACTTAAATGGCTCTTCAGACAAATTGTTCCTCCATTAATGAATTAACCTTTCACCCCCATCATCTTTATTGGCAGCAGGCCTGCCTTTGCCATTACATTTAGCCCACTTTTGTTCCCCTCACCCCTGCATCACATGTCCCCAGGGCAGATGCATGTGACATTGGGTCCATTCAATGAAGACACCGAAGTGGGGGGGAGCTGAATTTACTGACTTGTTTCCTAAGGTCTGGGCTCTGCTCAATGTTCCACCAGATAGTCCCTCCCCACCTTACCCAAGAAGAGCCAAAATCTCTGAGCTCAGGTTAGGAGGCAGAATAGGGGTGGGATGAGAAAAACTTAAGGCAGTGTCTTCCATGGTAGTTATTTTCTTTGAAAATTGAAGGGACGGAACCAAGAGGGCAGAGAAAAGGCCAGGACTCACCTGAACTCTCCCCCAAACCCTTCCAAACAACTTTAAGTAATGCTTCAAAAAGAAATTCTGAAGTGGCAGAACCCACAAAAGGATAGGGTGAAACAATTTTCTGGCCCAAGACAACTTAGAAGGTGAGAAGGAAAGGTCTGTTGAGTATTAGTAAGAGTACAGCATGGTCCAGAGCAGGCAACCCCCAGCAAACCAGCAGGAGGCCTTGGGGGCAACTGAATCTGTGGAGGCAGTGGCAATTTCTGGACCTCTTAGCCCCAAGATGGTAAGGGGGTCAGACGACTGGTCAGAAGGCAATTACAAGGGTCCCTTTTCTGGTAGCAGGGGCAGGACTCTGTTGCATTGCCCAGATTTGGATCTGGGTCATAGTCCTGGGTTTCAGTCCCGGTGGAAGGAGAATCACTAGCACACGAAGAGTTTGCAACTGCAGGGGAGCTGTGACCCTGGTCACAGTTCCACAGTAGAAAAGAGTACTTGTAGTTGCTCACAAACCAGAGCAAAGGCCACGAGAGTAAGTAAACACACCTCTCCCAATATGAAACCACCTTGGAAGAACTAAAAACTTACAGGCCCCCTAGAATTATCTCGGAAAACAGCTGCACAAAAGACACAAAGCTTAGAACAGTGCCCTCTCCATTCTGGAAGCACAGCCCTACTTTAGCATAGAGTTAAAAGTCAAGAAATAGACTAGGAAAATGAGCAAACAGCAGAAAAAGGTCCTGACTATAGTGAAAGGGAAGATCAAAATACAAACTCAGAAGACAACAAAGTCAAAACTGCTACATCTAAAGCATCAAAGAAAAATATTAATTAGTCTCAGGCCATGGAAGAGTTCAAAAAAGATTTTAAAAATTAAGTAAGAGAGGTAAAGGGAAAATTGGGAAGAGAGAAATGAGAGTGACAAGAAAATTATGAAAAAAGAACAGATTGTAAAAGAGGCACATAAAAAAAATACTGAAGAAAATAACATCTTAAAAAATCAAAATAGGCCAAATGTAAAAGAGGCACAAAAATCCAATGAAGAGACAAATACCTTGAAAAGCAGAATTGATATAATACAGATGATAATAATATAGATGATATAATATAAACAGAAAAAAGATATGCAAAAATTCACTAAAGAGAAGAACTCCTTAAAAAGCAAAATTGGCGAAGTGGAAAAAGATACAAAAATTCACTGAAGAAAAAAACTCTTTACAAAATAGAATTACCCAAATGGAAAAGGGGGTATAAAGGCTCACTGAAGAAAATAAGTCCTTAAAAATTAGAATTGAGCAAATAGAAGCTAATGACTTTATGAGACATCAAGAAACAACCAAACAAAATCAAAAGAATGAAAAAATAGAGGAAAATGTAAAATATCTCATTGGAAAAACAACTAACCTAGAAGACAGATCCCAGATATATAATATAAGAACTATTGGACTACCTAAAAGCTATGATCAACTAAGGAACCTAGACATCATATTTCAAAAAATTATCGAAGAAAATGTCCCTGATATTCTAGAACCAGGGAGTAAAATAGAAATTGCAGGATCCACCAATCACCTCCTGAGATTCCAAAATGAAAATTTCCAGAAATATTATAGCCAAATTCCAGAGCTGCCAGGTCAAGGAGAAAATACGTGAGTACATATTCAGAGGAAACTGTACTTTGTGGCTCTAGACAGGGAGATTTTTTAAACTAACTGTATTAAACTGAGCAAAAGAAGGCATGACCCGAATACTTGCTTTCTCTAGAACTACACGTTATCTGCCAGAACCATTATCCTTTGCTTAACACTCGAAGGCTTGTCCAAAATTCTTAATCACAATCAAAGCTGTAACTAGGACAGGATCACGAGAGCCTCCTCCCAGGCTGTGGACAACCAGGAGGGTGTACCCTTTTCGTAGATTTTAGTCCTCTATAGGCTGTGCTCTCTAGTCTGGCCATAACCTCAGGGTGAGGTTCCCTCACTGTTAGGGTCCCATTGCTATGTAGTCCCTCTCTCAGGCCTACTTTCCCCCCATGTACAGGGTTGCAGATAAGTCTCTTTGGGCCGTACTCTTCCAGGGCAACTGTACCCATAGCCCGGTGTGCTACTTACACCCTCACCTAGGTCTGTACTCTGCTACCCCCCTACCCTGCCGCCTCATTACCATCTGTACCATTACTGGAACTGACACTCCCCACACACACACCATCCTCTGCCCAACCACCAATATCAACTCTCCATTTCTGGTAAAATAATCTCTAGTAATGGTTGCACTCAAGAGCTAATAGAAATCCATCTTCTCAATTTGAAAAATAGTAAGCAAACAACATGCAAAAATATTGTACCTCACCTGTAAGTCTGGAGGAAATAGGGTAGAGGGGAAGCCAGTCAGTTAACAAGCACTTTTTAAGTGATTGCTATATTCCAGGTGCTGTGCTAAGCACTTGGGATACAAAAAGGGCAAAAAATAGGCCCAGTCTTCAAGAGACAACATACAAATAACATTATAAAAATTATAAAAATACAGTTGGAAGGTAATCTCAGAGAGAGGCCACTGGGAAAGGCCTCTAGCAGATGGCGGGATTTCAGCTGAGTAATTTTACATATGAGGATGCCGAGGCCTAGAGAGGTTAAGTGATTTGCCCACAGATAGAAGCGGGATTTGAACCCAAGTCCTCAGAATCTCAGGCCAATGTTCTTTCTTTCTTTCTTTTTAAAATTTTTTAGGCGATTGGGGTTAAGTGACTTGCCCAGGGTCACACAGCTAGTAAGTGTTAAGCATTTGGTCTGAGGCTGGATTTGAACTCAGGGCCTCCTGACTTCAGGGCCAGTGCTCTATCCACCGCACCACCTAGCTGCCCTGCAATGTTCTTTCCATTTGAATAAGTGTCAGAGACAGGATTTATCCTATATCTAGCTTACTTTGCACATTTTCGTTTGCATGTTATCTTTCCCATTAGATTGGAAGCTCCTTGAGGGCAGGGGCTATCTTTTGCCTCTTTTTGCTCAGTTCAGTGCCTGGCACACAGTAGGTGCTTTAAAAATGCATACTGCTTGAATGATTTGAGCTCATATCAGCCGACTCCAACCGTATACCAGAGCATCTCCCTTGATTGATTCTGGGTCTGTTTCCTTTCTCAGCAGTATTCTAAATTCCTGGCCAGGACCTTCTCCAGATGCCAGGCTGCCTGATCAGGAAAATAACTCCCATTGTAGTCTCCCTGGAAGCTTCTGCAGTGTTAATATAATGGCTCACAGACCAGATCTGAGCAAATAGAGGCCCTTTTCATAAATTCCAACCTATAAATTTATATAAGTACTAAGTTATGATTCAAAACTATCATAGTATTTATTCAATTACATTTAAAAATGGACTCATGGCCTTGAGATTTCTGGGCTCCTGTACAAAATACCAATCCATTTATTAAATAAAATCCAGCAACTCAAATTCCCTGAGAAGGAGGGGGGCCTGGATGATTCTCACTCCCAAAAGAGGATGGCAAATTAAAGTGGTTCAGGATGGATTCTGAGGTCAGCAAGCAGAGGCCAAGGACTCTTGAAGAAGGAAGGCTGGGATTAAGTTTGGAATTGTGAGAAGCAATGCTCCAGCTGAGTTGCACAATGGTTAGAGTGCTAGACTTGTACTCAGGAAGATTTGAGTTCAAATCCAGCCTCAGACATTTACTATATGTGTGACCCTTGACAAGGCACTTCACTTCTGTCTGCCTCAGTTTCTTCATCTGTAAAATGGGGTTAATAACAGCACCTACCTCACAAGGTTGTTGTAAGGATCAAATGAAATGACAAATGTGAATCACCTTGCAAATTTTAAAGTATTAAATAAATGCTAGTTCTTATTTTTTTGTAGTACAACTCAGTCTGGTTAAAGTGATGTGTTCTGGGCTTGGGGACACCAAAGGGGGCAACCATTCAAGTTCCCCTTAACACCTTAAACTCTGACTCACCATTCTCATGGCATTTTCATAGGAACCTCAGATGCAGAAAGCATCTGTTCAAAAACTCACAGATGTTTTCACCCAGCGTTCCCTGGATCCTGTGGTCTCCGTCTTGACCTTGAGTGGACTTCTGAGAGGAAGCTGAGAGGGTGAGTCAGGACAGGGTGTCTCTGGACTCTATACCAGATCATTCCAGTGTGGAGCAGACCGCATGGAATTGAGAACTGAGTGGGTCAAAGTAGGTGAACCAGGGGTTACAACTGCTTACCTTCTTTCAGGACAGAAGAAAGAATTTGAGGATCTAATAGATACGCTTAGAAATTGCCTAATATCATCAATCTAGAGCTGGAAGTGATCTCAGGGACCATTATTTAGTTCAACCCCTCATTTTACAGATGGGGAAACTGAGGCCCACGGAGTTCAACTGACTCATTTTGACAGGGTTACATGTCTAGTAAGAACTAGAAGTGAATTTTGAACCTAGAGCTTCTAACTCCAGAACCAGTGCTTTCACTGTGGCCTAGCCTCTTAGGAATTCTTCTAGTCTACTAGGAAGAAATTAGCCCAATCATAGACATGTGACATGTTGTTTGGAATTTTTGATGCAAGATTCAGGCAATTCATTCAAACACTGATCTAAGGATGTTCTATCTATTTTCAACTGCTAGCCACTCAGTATCCAAGATAACGTGCTCATCATCAGGGTCAACATAGACTAGGCCCCGCAGAGGGGGCCCAATCCCATATGAATATCTACCAGGGAGACTCGGGTCCTCTGCACATTCCTACTTGGAATTCAGGCCAAATTACTCTGCTTCATGCTCAGAATACTACGTAGTACCTGATAGGCATGTTAACAAAGGGTCTGTCATCCCTTAAGTGACAATTACCTCCTAATGGTTTTTCCTTGGCAGATAAGACAATCAGTCCCATTCAAAGGGAGATAATGATTCATGTGGCAAAATGTATCCATGATTCTTTGGCTAATAAGGCAGCTAATACCTAAGGTCTCTATAAGAATAAAGCAAGGCCTGGTGACAGCAACTTCCTTCTCTTTCTTAACTGAGCTGCTCCTTGATTCTCAGCATAATGATACTACACACTAGAAAACACTCCCCTAATCCAGTGGGAAATGATGGGGAATCTGGTCCAGTCAGTCTCCTGGATCCTGCCACAGTGACCATGAATTATGACCCATCTTAGAGTATCAAAAGCATGTCCCTTTAATCGAGGGAGTCAACAGATTCATCTTCTATTCAGGAAGGCCACCACCGGTGGGGAACCATCCTTAAAGAGCCATGAGCCCCCATAGCGTGGGTGCCTACAAATTTCACAAAAAAGTACGAGTTCATCCTATACTCACGAAGGATGAGTGGCCACTCCTTTTCATGGTTAGCAAACTCCATGATATTTTCAAACGGCATCTAAGATGGTCACCCCCTGGGTGATTGGGCTAGGGTTGTAAAATTCCTGCAACTCAACATAGTCAGTGAGAGCTATTTAATTCTCCTTATTGAACTGGCTAAGACTAACCATACATACTTGGTCTCAGCTTGCAAAAAGAAAATCATGAGAACTGTCCGAGAAAAACAGCAAGGAAACTCTGAGCAGACTGTTGTAATGAAATGACTATGTCTTTAGAAAGAAAGTAATATTTTCATTAATTAACAGCTTTAAATGGAAACAAATAATGACTTAGTCCTCATCCATCTGTTCATGGGAATATAGCATCATAGGACTGAGAGCTAGGAAGGACCCAAGAGATCATTTTGTTTGTGTTTCTACTTATTTCTGAGATCTTGGTTTTTTTTTTTCTCTGTTCCTTCTACCCAAACCCTAGCATATGTACCCCTGGTTGGTTTATGTTAAGTAGGCTTTACTTGGTGGCAAGCGCTTCTCCTCTTCTAGCTATTTGGCTCCTATAAACTACCTCTCAAAAGGGTTCATTTATCATAGCAGGGAACACAAGGGTAGCTTGTCCCATCATCACCTACACCATTCAACCTGAGTAGATCTAACCTCTGATAGCAGCCCAATGTAAGTCCATAGTTATGCCCACAACATGCCAAAGTCCTTGGACCTCTGACTGCTAGGGTCCCATACTTCTGACCCAGGCATGTGCATAATAAAGTGCTCAAAAGGTGTTGTCAAGGACATAGCTTTCCTGACCTCAAAACTCCAATTTGTGATCTCTCATCCTGCCAGGAGACACAAAGAAGATGGTGTCCTCTGGGTCAAAGATGTCATAATACATCCCTAGTGATGTAATCAGAACAGGGGATCACAAACACATTCATAAAAGCCACCCAAGAACTAGAGATCTCCAAAGCTGCACTGATATCTCACTGGACTCACCCTTTCCCTCCTTACCAGAACTCATCATTACCAAGGACCAGCCTATAACATTCCCCCAGAAGAACCTCTTCTTGTTTTTATCTGATGCCTACAGGCAGCCCTGCAGTAGCAGAGGGGTTGCTGACTTTATGGGGACTTTTGGCAACTACTATAGCTGCTGCCCACAATTGTCCTGCCTCCCTGATTGGGGAAATCAATGGCCAACTTCATGAGCATGGAATGTCTTGGAATGGAATGGTTAACCTCAAAATACCCATTACCATTGACATCCTATCTCTACCCTCCAAGCATTTGTACAATCTGTCCCAAATGCCTGGAATGGGCTCCCTTGTTTTTTATCTTTCAGAATCCTTCTCTTTCCTTCTCTACTTTGAAAGCTCTGTTCAAATGCTACCTCCTCTTTGAAGACTTCTCTATTCTCCAACGATCTATCTGTACTTCCTTGAAATCAAGTCAAGTCAACAAGCATTTATTAAGTACCAATTGTGTATCAGGCACTGTGCTAAGTGCTAGAGAAACAAAGAAAAGCAAAGGACAGTCAGTCCCTGCCCTCAAGAATCTCCCAATCTTATGGGGGAGACAACATGCAAATGAAAACACCTGAGGACAAACATACAAGAAAAATTGGTGATAATCTCCGAGGGAAGGCACTAGAAGTAAGGAGGATTAGAAAAGGTGTCTTACAGCATGACTGCAATTGTTTATGGACAGGTGCATTGCCCAGGAGAATACACACTCCTTGAGGGTACAGATTGATTTTTATATCCCCAGTTCCCATCAGTGTCTTAAAAGTAACAGGGGCTCAATAGTGTTTGTTGAAATGATTTGTTGAAGGAAGGAGACTTTCCAGGGAACTTAAAGAGAACCATCCATGTTACACATTTAACACAACCATTAAAACAGAAAAGCACTTTTGTTCCGAGAGCAGATGGTCCTAAGAATTTGCCCTCTTGCTTCCTTCTACCCTTTAAAGGTGGCACTGAGGTCAATCTCATGGTCCCCATTTGGCAACAGTGGGTGACCAGAACTTACACAAGAAAGATGGCATGAGATCGCTGTAATCTTGGGCTCCATTAAGACAAGCATCATTTCCAGATCTAAGGGAGTCCCCCCCATACACCACCCTAGCTAATCAAACCCCACCTGGAGCATTCAGTTCAGTTCTGGGCACCATAGTTTTAAAAGGACAACCAAAATGGGGAAAGGTCCACATTGTAAAAGGATCAATTGAAGGAACTGGCCATGTTTAGCCTGTAGAAGGAAAAATGGAAGGGCATGAGAGAGATCTTCAAGTATTTGAAGAGCTACCATGCAAAAGAGGCCTTAGACTAGTTCTGCTTGACCACAAGGGGTAGAACCAGGAGCAAAGAAGGAAACTTTTCTTAATGTTAGAAAAAAAATTTCTTAACAATTAGAGCTGTCCAAAAGTGGAACAGCCGATCTTGAGCAGTGATGGGTTCCCCTCCTTGTAGATCTTGGGATCAAGTTCTAGAGCCAGAAGACGCCTCAGAGGCCATTCTAATTGGAATCTCCTCATTTTACAGATGAGGAAACTGAGGCCCAGAGAGGCTAAATGACTTTTTCCAAGGCCACATGGGTAGCAATCATCAGAGGAGGGATTAAAACCCAGGCCCTCTGGTTCTAGAGTCTGCATTTTTTCTCCTATCCCAAAGCAGAGGCTGGATAATCAGCTGCCAGATGTGTAATAATAGAGACTCCTTTTGGTCATGGGTTTGACGAGATGGCTGCTGAAATCCTAACTTTCAAATTCCATGATTACAACCCCGCTATCAACGACGAGACCAATTTTCCAAATCATATATTAAACATCGGTCTGCCCCAGTAGCAAACATATCTCTCATCCCTTCCTCCCTTCCACCACCTTAAAACAACCAGCTAAAAACAAACATAAAAATCCTTCCACTAGTCAGACGCCTGCTATTCTGTGAGCCACAAATTCCACAGAGCCATCTGGCGGAGCAAAGGCATTCAAATGAAATGTCTACAGTACATACAAAATAAGCTAAATTCATTTCAAGTGCAAATAAGGAAGTTGACAAAGCTGTTCCCTAGTCCAGGATTAAAGTCGGTAAATGTCCTTCTCAGAGGAGATGGAAAATTATGCTCAGCATGGTCTCCTCAATTCGGAGATGCTTGCACTGAATAGAAGGCTGATTCTCCCAGAGGCACCAGCTCTTTATCCAAACTTTTTCTTTTTTTTTTAAAGTCTGGATTGATTGGTATAGGGAGCTCATGGTCTGGATGCTTCTTCTACCAATGTAGATCAGTAACTGTTCTGCAAACTCAGTCTTAGAGGGCTGCCTAGAGTCCTGAGAAGTCAATGATTATTCAAGGTCACACAGTCAGAATGTGGCATAGGTCAGGCCTTCTCTGTTCTGAGGCCCACCTACCACCTACCATATCAGGCTGACACTCTCTGAGTTCAGAAGCAGATACCTCTCACAACTGGAGGTGATCTCAAGACCGAGCCTGATGGAATACGTCATTCTACTGGGTAAGGAAATTGAGAAGTACTAGCTCTATCTTGTTTCCTTTTATCCCAAGGATTTCTCCGTTGACAGCCAAAATTGCCCTCAACTTTGTCATCTTCACTGGTGAGTCTCCCTGTGCACATAGACCTTTGGGAGATATCAAGAACTAAACTCCTTCGAATGAACCAGGCCTGGACCCCTTTTTGTCCGAGACAAACTTTTGCTCTGTGATCAATGCCACAGGCTTGTGTCCATGATCCAGTGTGGTACTTGGAGTCAAGAAAACCTGGGTTCACATTGTGACAAGTAAAAAGTAATTCTGAGAGACAGAGGTTTGGGCTAAATTATAATCAGCTTTATCAATTACGGCTAGCAAATGGTTAACAAAGAAAGCTCTGTCCTGTCCATGAGACCAAAGAAAATCAAGGCCCCTTTTTGAAGCCTATATGGTATTCCTGAGGGTGGCAATCAACTCTGATAGGTTAACAATTAATGAGAGGTGGACTTTACAAAGAGAAGTAGGCTCATTCCAGTGAGCAGCTGGGAGAGTGATATCTTGTCACTCTAGATCAAAGAGACTTAACTCTCCACCCAGACCACCCCCAGCCTTGGGCAATCTAGACAAAGGATCTACCTCCAACCAAACTTGCTTAAGTGGAACACAATGGGAAGTAATTCACCTTATATTAGATTCCTCCCTAAAGTTGGATGGGGTCTGACCACTTATACAGGAAAAAGTTAGTTCAGTCTTCAGAGCTTTTGAAATGAGGACTTTAGAAAAAGGGGGAACTCTGGATCTCTCCAAATCATTGGTTATTGATGATCATTTCTCTTAGCATCTTACCTCCAATACTTGCTAGTAAGTCAGTTAGATCCTTTAATCTTGCTTACTCTCCATTTCCCAACAGCAGCTCAGCTTGATCTCCACTCCAAAGAACCTCAGGCCTCCCCCAGGATACACCCCCCAGCTTAACGAAAATGCCTGAGACATAGTAGGAGCTTAATACGTGTTTACTGAACTAAACTGTGTCTCAGTTTCCCCTTCTGTTTCTCCATCCCCATGCCAAAAGGGGATAATATTTTTAGTACCCAAGTAAATCTTCTGTCATGAAGGTTTCAATGTGGCTTTTGGAGTCAAGAAAACCTGGGCTCAAATCTTCCTTCTGATATTTACTAGTAAGCCACTTATCTCTGGGCCTCAGTTTCTCCATCTGTAAAAAGGATATTACATTTCCCTCCTCGCTAAGTATTGTTAAGGTTCAAATGAGATAAAATATGTAAAGTGCTTCGAAATCTTCCAAGTGTTAGAAAAACATCGGATACTATTATTGTGATCATTGTTAAAATCTTTAGAGTATCTTCTACTTACCCTCCCCACAGTGGGAACTACTGCCATTTGGGACATTAAGGAGTAGATTAAGCTATTGTCATTTCGGGGTTACAAGGTGGAGATGCCACCCACAGCAAGATGGGGAAGGTTGAGTTCCCACTGGGAAGTCCAACTGAAAGGCCTACAAGCACTTCCAATTAAGTTCAGTAAATAGCCATGGACTCTCTGAAATTTGATGCACATTCGCTCCTTGATCTGCCAACCCAGGGCTGATGTCCTCCCTATCCAGCATGATCCTTTTGAGAGAAGGGACCTCTGAGACCAACTAGTCTAACCTATACCCAACCATGAAGTCTTTCTGTGGCATACCCAACAGGTAGCCCCACAGTCTTTGCATAAGGAGGAAGAATCTAGTATTTCCTGAGGGATCCCATTCTGCTAAGTTATTCCCAGAATAACTTCCATCCATTGTTCCTGGTTCTGCCCTCTAAGGCCAAGCTGAACACATTCACTTCCTCTTCCAGTTGAAAGCCCTTCAAATGCTATCATGCCCTTTCCCAAAATCTCTCCTCCAAGCCAAACACTCCAATTTCCTTCAGTCATCATAAAGCATGATCATGTCTCGATTTCCACCAAGCATTTGACAGCTTCTTCGTTTACCCTCCAGTGTAAGATG
The DNA here is from genome assembly GCF_900497805.2 of Vombatus ursinus. NCBI lineage: Eukaryota > Metazoa > Chordata > Mammalia > Diprotodontia > Vombatidae > Vombatus > Vombatus ursinus. The sequence goes on along the minus strand of NW_020954907.1, from coordinate 140,077 downwards.
GCAGCCATGGACTTGATGAGAATAAAGTTGAGTAGATTCAGAACTGGATCAATGACTGACAATATCCTCCTGTAGGGAGGTCTTTCCTAAAATGTGACACCTAGAAGTGAACACAATTACTAGTAATGTGGTCTGAACAGGGGAGAGCACCATGGGAGTACCAGTTCCTTAGCCCTGGACACTACGTCTCTCTTAATATAATCTAAGACTGTGTCAGCTTTTGTGGCTACGGCTTTGGCCAGGCCCTAAGGCAGCCCCGACTAAGACCCATGCTCCAAAAGTAACTAGGAAGCAGCAGATAAACAAGGCTGTAAAGTAGAGAGGACAAAGAGTCAGAAAAGTAAAACAGAGACACCTGGAGGCATGTAGACCCTAACTTGACTACTGCTCAAATGTTATTTGACAACTGTGTCCTTACCAGCTAAGTAAACCATCAGAACCCTTGCTTATACCAGGCCAATCATTGGCACCATCCAGATACCCAGGCTTAGAACAGCTTCCTGAAATGCCTAGCATAGCTGCATTTGGCTTATCACGTTCAAGCACTGACGTCATCCCTGCCTACAGAACAAATAGTGTGGTGCCAGATGCATGATGGCACACACTAAGGTGCCTTGGCCTCCTCAGTGCTCAGTCCACAGAGAGGAAACCCAGGATACTAGGATTCAGGTACATCCACACATGCGTG